>NW_020653383.1:3467652-3623324 GCF_003589595.1 Hyposmocoma kahamanoa
TATTTCGGTAGAACAGAGCCCATATCGGTAGAAATACCGAAAAATCGGTAGGTTCGAGACCACTGCTGCCACGAACTCTATGTACTAGGGAAGCCACTCTTTTATGCATAATAGCTATATGCCAAGCAATCTTAACTATGGCGAACATCATACAAAATTTTATTAAAATGTATTTGTACTAACTATATTTAGACTTTACTTAATAAAGGAAATCACCCAAAAATCGTAATTTTTTTTATTTTTTTTATATATTTATAACATTTTACGATGATTTATTACATGCATGCAGCTGTAGCTCAAAAAACCACTACGGGTTTATCCGTCCACAGCGATTCGCTCTAACAAATATTTCCTTAGTTTATTTTTACATTTTCCCTCCACATTTAGGTCTTGAATGCACGCAGGCAATTAATTTAGTAATTTAGGAATTATATAATCTAATTTTCGAGTACCATATACATTATTTGTTTTAGGGAGTAGATATATTTTGGTTTCTTTAATTCTTACATTTTTTGGTCTCTGGTATTCATAATTCACATAATTTATGTACATAATTAAATTCAGTCAAAATTGAAAGTTTGACTTTATCAAAAACACTCATTAGTTGACAATAGGTAAAATTTTAAATTTAAATTGTATAAATACAAGAAATTAAATTTAAATTACACTATTCCAGGTATAATAGTGGATCCGTTCCAAATCAATCTCTCGGGCGACTTCCACCAGCAGTTGGACACGATCTTGGCCACCATTCGGCTCACGCAAGAAGAGGCCACGGCTATTAGTAGCCTCTACGCCGACGTCGAGAGGGTGCTGCAAGCTGTCTGGCCAGGTGAGGTTTCAGGCCATTGCGGACTCGTGAGCTTGAAAATATCAGTGATATCAATGGTCGGAACAGAGTGTTCCAAATAAGTAGATAAGTATAGATGCAAAGCGTGACAAGGAGTCATTGACTTACAAATAAATGAACGACGGGTCTAATACAAAAACCACGAAAAAAATGTCCCAAGTCAACCTATTTAAACGTAGTGACATGTAAAGGAATATGAAAAGCTAAAACGTTGAATTTAAATTGTAATGTCATTACAGTACTGCCTAATTTTGCTTGCAACAATTGAAAGGCGCAAAAAACACCATATTCAGCTTCTACTGGAAACTTACCAAAATGCACCATATGTAGCTTCTAGTGAAAACTACTTCAACACAGGTATAATGGAGTAGCCTTTATTATTTATAAATAAATTTTATACGTAAATGTTGAATTTTATGCAATGCCATTTATTACGAGCTAGGGTGTCTGACTTTTTTTTCTTGAGTTTCGAGGATTCTCGTACCAAATTTCTCGAGTTATTCGAGAATTTTTTTGAAAACCGTAAAAAATCAGCTCAATCAACTATAAAACTAAATGTGAACTTCTCGAAAGTTGTTTTGGCTTGGGTGTTCTGAGTTATGCCCCGGAATAAATTCCATCGTCCTTGGTCCCAGGTTCGATTTCCAGTAGAACCAATTTGGGAAAGGAACTTTTGTAAATTGGTTCTGCTTTGGGATTCTGTTTGCTCTGATACTCATGGGGAGTATGTACAGAGAGTTCCCTAGTTTCAGACCAGGTGATTGTGTTACAATAGAATACCAAGACCAGAACCATTTAGAAAAGTTAATTTGTTAAATTGATCCTACCGGTATCGAACCCGGGAACTTCTCATCCAGTGCCCACAGTGCAAACCGTTATGCTATCAAGGTTGTACTATTTGTATTATTATGCAGTGTTTTTGTTCACTTATTGATGTAATCACATACCAAAGCTTTAATATTATGGTCTTTTATCAAGCTTGCATTAGCTCTGGTTTCCTTTCCTTTCTTTTCTTACCATTTTCTTAACCCGTTCGTGCATAGTACTGAAATTATATTGCGCTCAAAAACGTCACCACTTTTCTATATGCCGTAGTGCTTACATAGATTCAATATAAGTATTACGGTTTATCACTGACGTTGGTTGATTCCATCAACAGGCATAGTCGTACTGCTCATAGTTCTTGCAAATGTTTCTTGTGCATGAAAAAGTACGGCTATGACGGTAGTAGGGTATTTGCCGCTGTGAGATAATTACAAAATTAAAATGCGCGATATTGATTGCGCAAGAGAAACGCTTTCCAAAATAAACACTTAGGTACTAATTAATAATAATAATTATAATACCGCACACACTCAACATTGGACCAAGGCCATGGACACACATATAGACAACCACAAATTACACCCAAACTCACGAGAGAAATAAATGTAGGCCATACACATATTTCTCCCGAAAAATCTAAAAATAATACTTTCGGGATTATGGAAATTCATGCAAACGTTATTTCGGGCAAATGTATTTTCGGTTTCGTAACCCCGAGCCGTAGAAAGAGTACAACAATATTTGAAAGTATTACTAACATGTATTAAAAAATATTTTAATAATAACATTAGCATCAAAGCGACTCTATGACATTTTTGTTCTAAATATTTCAAACGCTTGTGTTTCAAACAATTGAAATTGACGTGATGGGTCTCGTTCAGTCTTTTACGCAATCAATGAGTCGGAAAGAGACAGTTAGCTATTTGATTATTTTGATTGATTTTGTAATTTATATTTACGATTAATTTAAATATAAATAAATACTATATATACTAGTGCATAAAATAACACTTTTAAATGATAACTATGATAACACAATGTAGTACTTACTGAAAATATGATATACCACCCTGTTTTTTCACTTTAGTTGAGTAATTTTTACAAGGTTTTACTACACAATACGGCATCATTGACAAGCGCGCTGTCAGTCGAACAAACGAAGACTAAAGCGTGATTGACGCCTCTGTATACAAATTTAACGCCCTGTAAGTTCGGACACTTTTTAGCGCGGACCCGACGTCCATTTATTTGTAAGTCAATGCAAGGAGTGGTAACAATCACCAAATATTCATTACATTTTTTCTCAAAAACTTTTTCGAATTCCGGATTTCCGGTTTTACTGCATTTTAGATAAAACTATTCACGTAAAAAAATGAAGTTGGATTTTTGCTTGTAGCTCATAAAAATGTTTACTTTGGTGAAAGGTTAGTTATCTACTACATTTTTTAAATAGCGCCACTAGAATTGTTTTAAAATCAAACTTCAGCTTCCTAGGCAATTAATTTTATCTTACAGTGTAAGTATTACCTGAAATCCGGAATTCGAAGAAAGTAATTAATTAATACTTAGTGGTTTTAACCACTCTATTTCACTCTTTGTACCTATATCATGTAGAAAACATTTATCTACGCATTTGGAAAACCCTACTCCGACCATTGGCGATAATATAATGGCTATGTCGCGTGGTTGCGCCGCAGGCTGCGTGGCGATGCCGTTCGGGTCCATTACCACGGGGCTGGGCATCAAGAGCAGCGACGCGGACTGCTTCGTGCTCGTGCCGCCTGCCAGCGGGCCCGGCTGCATAGGGAAGGCCAAGCGCGCGCTGCAGGCCTACCCGCAGCTCTTCACCGAGATCCTCACCATCCCCCGCGCCAACACGCCACTCATCAAGTTCTTCCACGTGCCCACCGATACCAACTGCGATCTCAGCTTCAAGACCCCCCTCGGCCACCAGAACAGCAAGCTCATCGCTTTCCTGCTCCAATCGGACCCTCGGCTCATACCTATGGCTGTGGCGATTAAATATTGGGCCAAGGTCCACGGTCTTTCCGGAACGGGGAAACTCACCAACTACGCCCTCACCATGATGATCATCTTCTACCTCCAGCAACCTCCGGTATCGATCTTACCCTCCGTGGAGTGGCTGCAGCGCGACCGAGCCAACGATGTCATAGTCGACTTCTGGAACACGGGTTTCATGGCGCACAGGTCTCTGCTCCCGCAGTCCACGAACAGTTTGTCGATCTCGGAACTTTTGGGAGGCTTCTTCGAGTACTACTCCATGTTTAATTTTGAGGAGATGATTATCTGCCCCTTTATAGGGTTTCCCCTAAGAAAGGACTTGTTCAAGGACTTGTTGCAGTTGCCACCGCCGTTCGAACGCTACAAACAAAATGTCGCGCGCAACCTGGTGATGCCGATGAGGTTCCTGACCCCGATGTGTGTCCAGGACCCTTTCGAGCAGAGTCACAACGTGGCGTCTGCTGTTTCCAGCCGAATGGCTTCTGAAATCAAAGATTTCCTGAGATTCGCCGCGAACACATATGAAAAAGAAAAACCAAACAAGTGCCAGAATTTTCTGGGGACAATTCTTCTTCAGAAACCGAAGATTGTTCGAGCGAAAGCACATCCAGAGTTCAGAGTAAATCTGTTCCCGAGAATGATCGCTAACATCATCAATCCCGATTGGAAGACAGTGGTCAGAGAAGTCATATTCATAATATTTGAGAAAATGCTCAAGCTAACGCTCGGCAAAGTCGAAGAGAAACTGAACACGGAGTCAAAGAAGGAGAAGGAAAAGTACTTGGGTATTGTGACGAAATCCATATGGAAGCGGAAGCAATCGTCGCGAAAATACGAAATGTGCGCCAACTTGGAACTTCAGGAGAAGCAAGCCAAGATTACAGAAGAGATCATCAAATCGGAAAAGATAACTTACAACATGCAATTCCAAATGACAGTGACGTACGCACACAATCCCAAAAGAGCAGTAGTGGCTATCAAACTTTCTGAGGGCGAAGTGGACGCCTTCAAAGATTTTGGGAAGTTTTTCATTTCGGTAATGCAAGGGTGGTTTATGGCCCTTCTGAGACCCTACACGAGGCCCTCAGAGATCGACATGGCAGCTAAAATTGCGGAGACAATTAAGTACTTAGACAGCAATCTGGATGTGAACAATGGAGTGGACAGTGACGACGACGACGACGTCGAAGAAAAAAGTGACAAAAAAGTGAAAGTACAAAATGACAAAGGCACTAAGGCCGCAGAAATACAATTAGATGAATCTGATGCGAAGGAAGTAGTTCTAGACACCCACTGAGACACAATTGCCTTGTTTTGTTACGCTTTTACTGTTAGTGTAAAAGATGTTTCAATAGATTTAGTGAATACAATCTATTTTATTAGTAAGCGAAGACATTTATCAATGTGTTTATTATTTTTTTAATGCATTTTTCTAGAATCCTTTTTTTAAATTGTTGTTTTTTTTTTCTTCTAAACACCTACAAGAGTGGTTTCTGAGGTCAGTATAAACGACACATACACAATATAAACAAATTATTTCATTATTTAAAAATACTTATTTCAATGGTGTCCAGCTAAAATCCAATATGTTGGCATTAATAATCATTATTATCATTAACATAATATTAAACTTAAATTTTACATTTTGTGAACCTGTGGACTATAATAATGATTACGTCCGGTTACTTAAGTATTTACGTTTACATTCGTCAAGTTGCATTTTCCTAGCAATACCGTAGTACAATCATGTGCAGTAATATGTACAGGCGTAGCGTAATTAAGGTCGAATATCAAATTTTATTACTTTTACTAATGAAACATATGAATCACAGATATGAATAATTATTTTTGCAAAATATTTGAAAATTTCAATGTCCCGATGCTTCTATACATGTTAATGCACCAACTGCTCACAAGTTTCTTAGGAGTAAAGCAAAGCGAAAGATTTCTGTTTTGCTTCGCGTTTTATGCTGCATCGCTTTTAAATGAAATGACTTTGTTCTCTAACAATAGTCTTTCATTCCGAAATGTCCTAGATACAGTCGACATAAAAATTATCTAAGTATTATATACATCTCGAGGTTATATGTGAGACATATTTTTTGGCTAGTTAAGACTTCTCGGATAGTTTTGATGCTGACTGTACTATAACAGTTGTTGACACTTGATTGTCATTATTATCATCGAATAGCCTATTGTCTATTGAATAAGACCAATAATTTACATAACACTTGATACCGTACCAATCGGGCTTAGCCGTCGTTTTACTTGAGAATTAAAACAAGAGAAACTGAAATCTTGTGTTAAATGCCCAAAAGAGGCTGAAGGAGGAAGAGGATTGAAAGAAGGCAACTCCACGTCTTGGCCCATAACCTAAATGACATGACCGCACGAACTCACGAACGAAATGATTTACCTAATCACTTTAATCAGTCTAATAGTAATTGAAGTCTATCAAACAAACGTTATTGGCGTAGAAACCGAATACGAGTGCTCTTATTGTCAACCTGAACAAATACATATTGCTTTTGGGGGTAAGTACATATTGCAATTTTAAGATCACTGTAAATTAAGATGTGTGACTATATCGCGTCGCTTTTTGCGTTTTCGTGTATTGAAAACGAATTTGCAAAGTGGAGTTCGATCGATATTATATTCGAAAATTTAGCACGTTACCAAAACCTTTAAATACCATGTATTTAGGAAAAGTTAAAGACTGATATGCAAAATATTTATATGGGCTTCGAAATAACTAGAACTAGAACCGACTAAATCACGACTTGTTAGTGTTATCAGATCTAAATAAGTACTCTGATTCTAGAGATCGAAGAATGGTGCTACTGGAGTAAGCTTATTCTAGCGTGGACAGTAAAACACCCCTATAACTTTTGAACGGGACGGACTAATTAAATCTAGTTGCGAACTCTGCTCTCCTTACTATAATACTCCTTACATAATCAACATTTTTAACGAAATTGAGTTATTAACATTATCTAAAATCAGCAAAACGAGATGTACACTACAAGCGGTTTTTTTTATATCTTATTAGTTTCAGTTTGCCAAATATCGCAGCTGCAGCACCGATCCTATTGTTAATATCTGCATCAAGGTCACTCTTGAATGTTACGGTGCTCCCCAAATAGCGAAATTTATGCACCTGCCTCAAACCGATCCTCACCAAGCTTAATCACCAGTGTCTCCTGACCATGTATCGGCAGGACATCGCCTCTATCTATTTCTCACTGATCTCAATCTCTACGTGCTCGAGGGTTTACCGCGAAGATTGGCTACATTAATCTTCTTTGAGCGCATCAACGCCAACCAACTAAAGTAGTCAAAGTGATCGCCATGACCGAACACGGTCGGAAGTGATATATATATTTTTATAATTAATTTCACTTTTATCGTTAAGCAAAATCAGCATAATTGACATTTTAGCAAACTAAAACTCTGGGGTGCTTCTCAGAACCCCAGACCTGAGGGCCTACTTCCGTTCTCCGTCCGACACATAGATTTAGTATATATATATATATATATATATATATACTGAAGGACAGTGTCAAGTACATAAGATTTAGTATATAGGTACCTATATACTGAATCTATGGTCAAGTACGAAGCTTCATTAGCATCTTGCGTCTTTTAATTGGTTGAGTATTACTTATTTGACAGTAATTGTTTCGGGCATATGTCGGACGGAAAACGAGAGTACAGAGTGGGAACCAGTTCCATTCGTCTGCCAGGATCCCCTAGCCCAATCCCCCAGGGGATCCTTGTGAAGTCAGTAGTTCATCAGAATCCCCCGAACGTGGATACATAGCGTTAAGCCCCATTCGTACTATGGTACCTCAAAACAACATAAGGTTGCAAAAACGAAAAACAATATACTTTTATCTATATTTCTTAAAGGGAAATAATAAAGGTAAAAAACGAGTGAAAAAATGCCGAAAAACAAATGAAATTGCAGCGAACTGTAGCTAGTTAGTATAGTTACTTAGTGTAGGTTCTGCTCTCATTGTCATAATGAGAGCAGAAACAGAACCGACTAAATGAAGATGTAGCGGATTGTGTCAATGGGGTTCGGGTGTTGCTACTGAAGAGTGGGCAAAACCAAAGGAAATAAATATACTTACTTACAGTTTACTTAACCAACAATTGTACACAGCTAAGAACCAACAATGATAATAACAAAGAAAAAGGCCAAAAACAAGTACATTTAAATCCGGAAAAAAAGTACATTTAAATTTAGAATTTCAATCTAAAAGTAAACTGCTAAAAAGACTACCTATATGTACATAAAAAGATTGTAGCAACCACTGATAGTAGCGTAGCGTGAGGGGTGCAGAGGCAGCTATGGCCGCGGGCGGCACAGCAATGGGGGCAGCGGCGAGCCTTAACTAGTAAATTTATTTTTTTTTTACTTAAAATTAGAAAACAAATTCCACTATTTAAGAAAACGATGTCCTGAACAACACAAAGATGGCGAAGGCAGGCTAAAAGCGGGCATACATTATCCTGCATTGCAGTCCGCCGCGTAATGCTGGATTATGAATGTTGTAGTCGCAGCCAGGGTGGCCGTTCTAGCACCTTTGTCGGTAGATCTAGGGGACTTTATGCATGTTTAGCGGGTAAAAATTTGTTTTTAGCGAGAAAAATATTTAGCTACTTCTAGCGTCCTTTTGACCGCTAGGCTCTTTTCAGAAACAAACCTTATAACCTGTCAATCAAATACGGTAAATTAGTAATATTCGGCCAATTTTCTAGTTCTAACGTTGATAACACTAACGTAGAATCGGACTGAACGGTAATTCCCTGAACTCTCCAAACTCTCAACATCCATTCGTTCGTTTGATGCCTTTCTCGCGCGTTACAATTAGGAATGAGGAAGGCAAAAACCTATTGATTGAATTTTTTTTCTCTCACAGAATGATAAGATGAATATAATTAATTTTTGTTTGTTGTGTTCAAAACTAAATTAAAATAAGTGCTTTTTGGTTCATATTGTCGTAATTATTTGCAATTTTATTTACTGTTTGTGAATCAAATTCGATTTTCAAATAAGCATGGAAGTGCCGCCAAAAAAAGCGTACGCATAGAATTATAGAAACGAAAGGGAAAAGTACGAGAAGCTCAAACATTTGTTGAAACCAGTACCAGGTGACTCCACAACAGCATTTTGTAGTTGTTGCCACTGCGAAATGTACTCAAAAATTAATGACTTGAAAAAGTATTTAGAAATACAAAAAAACACAAAAACGATGCTGAACATAGCTCAATTTGTCAGATTGACCACTTGACTGATGTGTGTAAAAAATGTTTTAAAGACTCAAAATCTACGCAACTGTAATCTAGAGACATCTAGCGGATTTTAGGAAATTATTTTTACCCAAATCTAGCGGAAAATTTCTGACCTTCTAGGGACTTTCAATTATGTACAGTGGCAACACTGGTCGTAGCGTGCAAATCATGCAATTCTGCAATGTGTCCTGCGAGACTCGTCGGCCATACACAGGATAGTGTGTGAGCAGTCTCCTGCCTGCGCGGCGGACTGCCATGTTGGTAGTGAATGGGCCGTTTAATACAAAAACATAATGGAGCCGAGCCTGCCCGAACGAATTAAATTTTGTAATCGTGAAAATAGGCAACAAATTTGAGATTGGCCCCGGGCGGCTGAAATCAACGCTACTACTGACTGCAATTCGCTACAGGCGACTTTACTGACTAGTCAAATTTCAATAATTCTATGAACAACCTATAGGTAGGTACTACTTCTCATTCTGCACCCTATTCTTTGTTTGGTAGAGAAAATCAACCATATAGTAGTAACATGGACGACGATGAACGACAGTCGGGAAAGCTTAGTGAATTTCGGCGTGTTCCCGGATCTGGACCAGATGGCCGAAGGCGTACGCACCAGATACAAGAACCTGCATGGACAGTGGATACATCGCGTCACGTTGAAACATCTTCAGTTCAATACCATTTATAGTAAGCTAATACTATTGACTGATTTTTTTTTGTGAAATTAAAGTTTGTTATTAATACAAAAATCGAACTCAGAAAATTCCTTCGATCTGATAGGACTCGAACCGGTGTCTATATGCCAAACTAGGGCCACCGCCATCGAGTCAACAGACGTTACGAATTTCTTTACGTGTTAGTTTCAGATCTTTTGTATTGAGTTTTTTCGACTTTTATCGCCGTAGGTGTACTGTACAGAGACAATAACTTTGTTTTACTGTACAGAGGCAAATTCAAAATGACGGCACGATTCAATTTCTCAACGTTTTTCAGCTTTTGATCATAATAATATCGCCTCTCAAGCAGAGGCCGTGGTTTCGAATCCAGACTCGCACCTTTGTGTGCGAAAAGCAATTTGAAAACCATGAGTTTTTTGTATCGTATTACATCAAGATGTTTTCCTTAATCTACACATCGAAGAAAGATCGCATTCCTCGGAAAACGTGTTAAATCCCAACCCGCATTGGCCTAATGTGGGGCACTATGGCCTAACCATTGCCTGGAAGAGACCTGTGCCCAGCAGTGGGACTTATAAATGGGTCAATACAATTAAATGCTATCTTAAAATTAGGTGACATTATTAATACACGAGGAACATATTAAGATAAGGTTGAACTTTAGCGTGCGTCTTAATTTTGATGGGTTGATGGTTATTGATTCATTGTAAACTTTGACGCGTATCATTTAAACAAGAAGTGCTTGCTAAAAACTATTTAGAAATCTACAATTCCAGATTACCGCTGCGGCTCCCGCTATGCGTGGTCGGACCAATTTCACTACACCACGGTACCTAAAATTAAGAAAAAGCTAAGTGGTGCCATATACGGAGATATGGGTGTTGAAAACGCACAAGTATGTGACTTTTAAAAATCTTGATATTAACTTGATGTTAAGCTCCTTGTGAAAGAGTTCGTCCATGGAAGTACCGCCAAGCAGTACCAACTAATATGAGCATTATTGCGTTCCGGTTTTGAAGAGTGAAATTACAGGCGCATATGGGACTTATCAACTTGTCTCAGTGTGACGTGCGCAATAGTAGTATCCCTCAGATGTTTGCGATTTAAAGTTCAGAGCGGCACTGCAACTGTTATGGACAGGCGTGTCGCTTACCACCAGCCACACGACTTGTTCGTTTCATAACTCGGTGTTATAAAAAAACTTGTTGCTAAAGATTTAGTTAATTTGCTTGTGCAGAGTTAGTAGATCTTAATTCACCCTCATTGTAAATTAATTCTGCAGGTGGGAGGTATCGAGTACTTATATCACCAGAAATAAAGACGAAGTAAGGGCCATCCATCCCTGGCAACCCATCAAGCAAATGTGATATTACTTTTAAATATCAACTGTCGTTTGCACTGAAATTACAAAGCTGAAATAGTACAGCGCCAACAACTGACCTGTGTGTACGTCTCCGTATATTCCAAAAATATTCTGTATTTATTGTAATAAAGATAATATCTCTAACTATAGGGGGCTGTTCCGTTCGGTGATCTGGGAGAAACAGCAAAACTTCTAATTAAAAAACAAACGGAATTGACGACACCCGTCAATTGTTTCGAATTCGGGCTGGCCAATCGGAGCGCACTTGTCATAGTAATGATTTGGCAGAATAATTTTCAAACAAATTAAATGACATTTCGTCTCTATTTCTGGTTGTATACTCGATGGTCGGAGGAAAAGAATCTTCAGTCCATATTTAGAACTTCAGATGTTTTATAAAAATTGTTCTAGAATATTAAAAATCGCGCAATGGTAAAAGACAAGTCCCAGGCCCAATCAGTCATTTTTCAACTGGCCCTAAGCCGTGAATTTAATGGTAACTAAAACCTAATTTGAATGCAGGCCATCCCGTACCTAGAACAAGAAGCCGAAAACAACAGCATACGTTTCATTCTGCATCTCGGTGACTTCGCATATAATATGCAAGATGAAGATTCGCGTAGAGGTGATGAGTTCATGCGGCAGATACAGCCGTTCGCAACGACCGTGCCTTTTATGGTTTGCCCCGGGAACCACGATCAAAACAAGTAATTTGACTGCATTTAGTACAATGATTCGTTTTTGCATATGAGGAGCGTCGGAACAAAAATCAATCACATTTTGACTTGTTTTCCTTTTATTGTTTTTTTTTTAATTTCACATTCCATTCGATTAAAATGTTTGTATGTAATTATTCCATTACTTGTAGTCCTTAAACTCTGGTGCGTCCCTAGAATCAGACCTACTTACATATAATTTGGGCCAGTAATCCCCTTAGCGCCCAGTTACACGAGGAGAATGTTTTTGCGCGGCCGCCGCGCGGCGACCGCCTGTTACCACGCCTTCATGTACATTAATGGCGAATCTGAATTATATTTAGGTAATAGGCAACAACATTTAAATATATATAATACAAACGCGCGGGCCGCCGCGTAGATCAAATGCAAGCCAGCCTCGCCCGCGTGACCGAGACGCTAATTTAATTTAAAACGTAAAAGCTAAATAACTGGAGCGTATTTTGCCATGACAGTTAGACGCACGCGGTCGCTGTGCGGCGGCAACGCGGACTCCGCTCGTCGAACGCGACGAAATTCGTGTCGAATAAATGCGCCTTTAAAGTACCTACATTAGCAATGGGCAGGTTTTTGTCATCTCTGTTGCTATGCTGCTTTAGGTGCCCAGACTCTCTGCCACGAGTTTCCAATGTAAATTAATAATCGCTTGCAACCGTACCTACTGTGAAATTTTATATAGCAAATTGTACAATGCCTCTAGTGAGCACAAGAACTAAAATTTATTACGATAAATTAAGTGCGAATATACAGTTCCTTTAACGTCTTTTTTTAGAAACTTTACCCAATACAAAAGTCGCATGACTATGCCCAAATACCAACTATGGGAGAGCATGTTCTACAGCTGGAACATCGGCCGTATTCACTTCGTTTCGATCAACACCGAGGCGTATTTCTTTCTCGGTTTAGGCAAATATACGCTGGTCAACCAGTTTCGTTGGCTAGTAAAAGATTTGAAGCGAGCCAATTCAAAGAAGAATAGGTGAGACATTAACAAATATTTATTATTAATCACTTCACACTCATGGACTGTACGAATTGGGAATGGTGCGGCAGCATGCTTTTGCAAGGTCACTGCATAGCTTGAAGATGGCATACGAGTATATTGACGTCCTCCGTGGTCATGCGGCTCGCACAACGCTTTTCATGGTGTCGCCATATCTGAGGTTTCCGGGTTCGTTCCACGGTCGGCCGGGTCAATGTAGAAAAACTCACATACATTGTCTCGGGTCTGGGTGTTTATGGTACCGTCGTTGCATCCGATTTCCAGCAACCCAAGTGCTAACTTTGCGATTACAGAGCAACGTAGGTATATGATGTTGTCTAATCATTGCTAGATTTTACTACCGCCTTTTATCATTTTGGATTGGACATTCGGGGACGTAAAGTGAGTCCCTACTCGCAATAAAATGATGCACCATAAAAAGCCGGGAACTCATTAGCGAGCTGTAACCGTGACACAGTAACGTGGTAATAGTGTGTAGGCGTGAAACAGTCTTCACTCACTAGAATGAGTGCCTGGTTATCGTCGGCTCACTACGAACTGCACGCGTTCCGCTCGCAACAAGCGCGCGAACCACGTATACTCTGATTTTTGGTAACATTATCTGCGACTGTTAAACCTCGCTAGTGAGTACCCGGCTAAACCTTACCTTATCTGTCTGTGTGAATCAAACCCCTTGAACGGAATAAATTCCACCCCATTCATCCCCGAAACTCATCAGTCAAATTGGACTTATCAAGTTTCGTTTGCACTGAAATAGTACAGCGCCAACAACTGACCTGTGTGTACGTCTCCGTGTGTTCCAAAAATATTATATTTTTATTAAATACTCTAACATCATAGGAGGCTGTTCTTTTCGGTGGTGAGGAATTACAAAACAAACGAAATCACATATATATAGATACATTTCATTGTTATATGTTTTGTATACTAGAAAAGATGCCCGTGGATCACAATATTAGTTTAGCGGCCCATATATTGCAGCAGAAGGGTTCGCACAAGCAACTTTCGCCGAATAAGCGAACTACTGTTAATAATAAATGATTCCATTACCTTATGCCATCTGAGACTTGTTAGTATTTATTCCACCGACAAATCCGGTTAAGTGGGGCGTAATTGTGCATTAATAATAATAATAATAATAATAATGTTTTTTCCACAATAGGAATTATTTCCAATCATCTTCTCCATAGCCTCAAATTATAAGCTTAAAGAAAACCTCTACATTACCTACCTTGCAAATAGGTCTAATTTTATAATACATGCCGAATTGTCAAAAAGTTCATGCAGTTAAAAAAGGACGAAGTAAGCTGTTATTACACACCCTCCACATGATGCACAACATACTATACATTTACTTAATTTCGGTTCATAAGTGTGGTTAAAACCAGACAACAGGCTGAGAAAAAGAAATAAAAACCATATAATTTATAATAATAAGCCAAACAACGCCCGTTACCTGGTTTAAAACCTGTACTATGAGTACCAGAGCAATGTATTTCACTCTGGGCCACTACACAGAACACCCAGGCCAGAACCGATTTAGAAAAGTTCATTTCCCAAATTGGTCCTACCGGGAATCGAACCCGAAACCTCCGCATCCAATGGCCACAACGCAAAACGTTGGGCTACCGAGGCCATCAACTAAGAAATCAATTGAAATTACATTGTTCTGTGTAATAAATGCGAATTTTTCAAAAGGAAGAATATTCTCTGTGTACCAGAAAGAAGCGCCCATGGATAATAATGTACGGTCACCATCCGATGTATTGCAGTGGGATGAACTTTAAAAGTAAAAATCAATGCTATAATGTACCAACCAGGGTTGGTGGAGATTTACCCGGATTTAAAGATAACTTTGGTTAGTATGCAAATTTTAAGCTTAAAACTAGAGCTGCGACGAATATTCGGTATTCCGCTAATTTGGTGTGTTTTTTGCCATTCGGCCGAATACCGAATAATGAATCACTATTCGGCTGAGTACCGAATACCTAAAAAAAGAGGAAAAAATAAGAAAAAACGCGGTGCATTATTATGTAACTTTTATTATGCCGAACATAGAGTGTAAGTACGCGCAATTTTGCTCTTGACTCTAAATAAACGCTAACAAAATCAACCAAGTACTAATTACTTCTATTAATTATTATTAATTATTTGCAAATAAAAATAAAGTTTAGTTTTGGACGTTAATCAAAATGCAGTAAAAGAAACAATTACTTTCTTTAATAAGTCATATTGAATAACAAAGTTGAAAAGTAATTGTACCATAGATGTACAAAATTATTATTTTAACACAACCAACGTTAATATGTCCTTGTTTGTACCAATTTTTGTATGCATTAATCAGCCCGAATATTCGACTAACCGGCCACGCACCTGGCCAAATTTTATAAGCTGGATATACTGTTCGTTGCAACACCAGATAAAACATTTATATAGTGTAGTGCTTCAGACTAGAGGCTCAATTCGGTTACTTATTTCGACTGACTTAATTAAATTCATTTCATTTTTAATTAAATTCATTTCATTTCAGCCATAGAACCTTTGCTAATGAAGTATGGTGTTGACATCGCGATATGGGCGCATCAGCATTCGTACGAGCGGTCGTGGCCGGTGTATGACAACAAAGTGTACAACGGCTCCGTTAAACAACCTTATGTGAATCCAAGGTAACGTTTCCTGTTCTAAAAATACAACTACTTGGATATAGTTGTTTTAATTGTAACAATATTTGAAAGTTTCATTTATGATTTTCAGGGCTCCAATACATATAATCACAGGAGCCGCCGGGACTAAACAAGGAATAGATCCTTTCACGCGTTCGTAATCAAATCACATTATATTGGTTTTGTCTGCCTAGTGTCGTTAAAGTATTATAGTAGAGATCTAGGTCTATTAAGACATGTAGAACAACTCCCGTTTATTCGGCGCATTAATGCCTACATTTCACTCGGAGTGTAGTGTTGTCCCATTATTGTTTTAGCTGTTAACAGGTTGTAAACATAATTTAAAAAAATTAAGGTGTTCTAGATAGTGTTCGTGTGCTATATTGAAATAACCTTTGTTAAATGCAGTGCGTCCGTACAAGGCGTGCACACCTACAAGCCCCCCCGTTATGTTTGTTTGTACGGAGTTGCCCTACTTGTCTTATTTTTATTACATTACAGTATTATGTAGAGGTGGCGTTTAAACGAAAAGCACTTTAAAAAGTTTGCTTTTTAAAATAAGCATACTAGCACGCGTTTCAATTTAAGCGTAAGAGTTAACAACGTGCTTATGTTTCGAGTCCCGCCATCTTGTTTCCTAAACAAATTAATTCGTCAATGTGAATAATAATTTTATAAATAAAAATAAAACTAGTGTTTTACAAATAAACTTACTTACCTTAATACGTTTAGTGGTCTATTCTTGCTTTTCGTTATCAACACAACGTTGCAAGCTTTTTTAACATCAAAGTGTATGCGCTTAAACGTTTTTCTAGACGATTTTGTAAGTTTCAAACTAAAAAGCGTTTAAGTGAAAAGCGTTTGAAAAGCACGCTTTTAAAAAAAAATGTTTAACTCAACTTTAAAAAAATAAGCATTTTTCCCATCTCTAGTATTATGGTTTACTTTTTTAATTCTTTCGTGGCGTTGGATTCATATATTTTTGTCGAAATGTTAGAGCTAAAATAAATATAGAAAGTAACGTGAAACAGTAGCAGTAATAACATAACTGATTATATGTATATTCGATGCATAGTACTGAGTGGAATAAGAAAACAATACTTACTGTTTGTATCTAGCTATCGTCGTCCAATGTTTATAGACATCCAATCAAATAAGTACATAAAATGTAATGCACATCAAGCTTGAACCTTATTTATCATCAACGGTATAGAATTAAAGTCAAATTTTAAGTTTCAAGCTTGGCGAGTATCTACTTGAGCCTGTTTACGTTTTAGTCAAAATTCAAAGCAATAAAAACAAAGTGAAATTGAAGTTTCTATTATGCACTAATTGTTATAATTTGGGACATTTCAGCTTTGAAACCTTCTTGGTGCGCATCCCGTTCGGGAGACTATAGCTATACTCTATTACACGCACACAACAAAACGCATATTCACTTTGAGCAGGTAAAATAACATTCGCTTATGTGACTGTGGAATATTTTAAACGAAAATTAAAATACGTTAATGTGCCTTTATTTGTTTCAGATAAGCACGAACTTACGTGGAACCGTGATCGACGAATTCTGGGTAGTGCAAAAGCATCACGGCTCATTTTATTCAAGCTAGCTCTTGTCTCAACATTCAAAAAAATAAATGAATAAACATTCACACATTTTCTGCGTTATTTTAAACAAATAGGTACAGTCTGACACTTTGGATTTTGTACCGTTTCACTGTTTCAAGGTAACAGACAATAATACCTTCACAGCATAACAGTAGGGCCCACAATCAAGAGCATGTTAGTAGAAGAAGAAGTAAAGGTTGTCCATAATAATTTATTGGAAACAATTGCAAAGCGCGGCCACACCACGAACGAAGCTAAGCTAGCTTAGCTTAGCTCACGTAACCGGGCATCATTTCATACTTCGGATCACATCGCAAACTAAGCTAACCGAACTAACTAAATTAACCCAAAGAACCCGCTAAGTTATGTAAAATATGTCGCCCTTCTACCGCCCTTCACCCTCGTGCGTGTTCATAGTATAGCACGTCACTACTTAGTACGTATTTTCTTAGTTTAGCTTTGCATGCGACTACGTGAGCTAAGCTAAGTTAGCTTAGTTGGCATATTGGTTGCGTGCCACTACAAGAACTAAGCTAAGTTAGCATAGCTTCGTTCGCGTTGTGGCCTGCGCTTTATCCTCTGTAGTTCACCACTAATAGATTAACAATACAATTTAACCGCGCTGGCGATTGCCCATCCAATAGCGCCCTCTAGTAGTCACGCGGTTGCAAATGGAATAAGTAACCTACTAACTTAGGTTTATATTTTTCACATTTATCGTAAATTCAAGTGCAAATGGAGCAATTATAAATGATGTAGGGAAGCAATAGCCCGTTTACTTCGCTTGCGCCCCGCGAAGAACGCAGGTTCTTTGAAGGCGTCGCGAGCGGCGCTCGTCGCACTCTAAAGGTGGCTGCACAACCCGTGATATCAGGGGCCACGCCGCGCCGCGCCGATTTGTACATTCGAGCTCACGCCATAGGCCCATACATGTGAGCACGGACGGTCACTTCCAGGGCGCGTTGGCGCGAGCTTGCGCGGCCTTGGAAAGTTAGCATGAGACCCTGCGCCCGCGTGGGCCGCTCACCCTACATCATAGGTAAAACCTGGACTGACAATTACTATTAACACTGTAGGTCAGCCTGGACGCCTTCACACATTATAGTGGCCATCACAATGCATCGGCGCATTAAACTTCACTTTGGGCAGACGTTATTTTTAGACATATCCGTTATTTTAGATGTATCCAAAATTGTAACATCATTTTAGTCACCTTAATTATGACCTCCAAACTGTAAACATTTTTAAACTACCTACACGCTGTTCTCTAGGTTTTGGGAATTTTATTTATTAGGCTACGTACAAATCTGCGAACTGCACACGTGCGTTTCCGCTCATGCATACTATGGAATGCCATTACAGAGAGCGTGCAGCGCGCGCGCAGCGCAATCGTGACACATTCTCTAGATCTATATGCACCCTATCGTATTTTTATCTTTCGTCGTGTGATTAAAGCACATTTGACGTATGATCACATATATAAATTTGTTATACCAAAGGTACGAATTGTTATATTTAAACGGGGCTAATACTACGACTCGAACTACTTTGAAATAACGGGTGCCCAGAATGCTGGAGATCTTCCCCTTTGTATGACTGTCGTTGGGTCTCCCAAACGGTTAGCATTTATATACATATATTATTGTTTATTGAATGATAAACATATAACATAATTTTTTTTAAAGGCGCTTTTTTCTTTTATTTTCCAATAACACTAGAATTATATCGATAATCAATAACTGAATTTATTAGTTCAGCTGGAATTTTTTTTTAGATATTTGTCTATTATGTTACAGAAAGTAATGAGTAATAGTATTTTCTGCAATCGATGCACAATGAGTGCCGTGTTTAGGCCACGAGGCTTTGCTGACCTAATTATGTAAAGATTGTATACAATACTTCTTCTACGAGTAAATTAAAATAATGATATCAACCAAGCGAGCACATACAGCCCGAGTATCTTTACGGCCACAGAGGCAGTTCAAATATATATTCCCGGGTATATACAGGGTAGATTTATGGAAAGTTTCTGAGACGCCCATCTCTAATGACAACAAACTCAAACAAACGCTACAAAACAAAAAAAACCAAAGAGATAGAAGTGTCTGTGATTGGCCAAGTATCGCTTATGTTTTAACGAATCAGGAGGCAGTTGAGCGTTTGAGTAGCGTCATAATTGATATTTTAAATTGTTTTAAGTGCATACCTCTCTTTGCCAAATGGTTTAAGCCTTACATTATTAAATTTAATGAAATAAATGTGAATTTTAATTATTTCACAAATACAGTGACGTTATTCTGTTCAGGAACACAGTGATGCGTTTGAGGAGACTCTTTTAATTAGCAAAAATACACCATTCTTTTTTTTTATTTTCCAGTTCAATAACGAGTACCATGGACAATAGAATTTTGGTTTCGAACTTAAAACAGCGCGTTTGTAATATGTTTCTGAAATTATAATTGACAGATTAAAGTACAGGAGTCAAAAAATGAATAAAACACCTCAATGTTTATTGCATATTATATTCTGTAAATATCAAATACCATGCATGTGATGTACCTACATACATTGTGACTACCTTTAGACAATGCACACACCACACTGTATTGTAATCTGTCTTAACGAGGGCTAATGATTCTTCGAACGAAATGAACCATGTTTCTTCTGCACCACCCAGAAAGAGTCTATCACTTTACCTTTCAAATTCAAGCTTACCTGAAACAAGCACGCGCACTTTATTATCATATTTTGTATTGCGCATTTTAGGCCAGATTCAGGCGACAACCTCGGTGGCCCAACGGTTTGCATTGTCGGCGCAGGATGAGGAGGTCCTGGATTCGATTCCCGGTAGTACCAATTTAGAAATACATTTTTCTAAATTGTTTCCCACTTGGACGTTCTGGGAAGTGCCCCAGAGTGAATTACGTTGCTCTGGTACTCATAGTACCTACAGGGTATTCATTAGTTTCCAATGACAATTGGTGTGGTTGTTTAGCACATTATTATTATTATTGTTATGTGAACCGGCTCTTAATAATATTAATTTATTTATTCACATTTTATATCCTTTCGCATTTTTAATATTCAAAACAAGTTCAATACATTGTATAGCAAATTATGTAAAATTGTGCTTTCCTCTACATGTCTTCCCAATACTTTCGCGAAATGTTAACTTTTTTATTGTCAGCTCTACAATTAAATTTTATTGTTCCAAAAAGCCTTACATTAAGTACAGTATATTTGTTTAGGCACTAAACAACATAGATACAGTTAAGAGCACCACAAGCTTGATACTTTGGACTGTTCTTATTGCAAGCGGCATAGAGTTAAATTTAAGTCTTTGTCAAGCCTGGCGTGCTCTTGACCCTGGTGCTTCTAAGACACAGTTTATGGATGGAAGCGAACGAATTTTTGTAACGATATTGTACACTGTAACAATTGACCATGAAATTCATTATGCTATATAATGAATTTCATGGTCAATTGTTTAACGTACAAACTAGATACGAGCAAAATCTACATAATTGACCATAAAGTTCATGATGCTTTAAGTTCATTATGCATTATAAATTGAACTTAAGTATGTTGCTTGGGAAAAGGCTGATACTTATAGACAACAACCGCTGGCTCAAATAGAATTGTCTGATCTTTAACCAACAGAATATTAATTACCTGGTATTACTTGAGGATACACATTTTTGTCCATTGTCGCGCTTAATAGGATAGGTCAGATGTTATTTTACCTGTTCGAAGTAGATGTGCGTCTTGTTGTGTGCGTGCAACCGAGTATAGCTGTAGTCGGTCGAACGGAATGCGCACCAATCAGATTGCAAGCCTGAAATATCCCACATTAAAACTAATTTTACCGACTACAATAGGAGCATTAAGTGTAGTAGCAATAAAGCCCCTTGCGGAAGAGTTTGTCCAAGGAAGTACTGCCACCTTATCTATTTCTGACGCCACGTAGTATGTAATGTGAGCAATTACAGCATTTCGGTTTTGAAAGGTAAGGGCTGGTGAAATTACCCATGGGACATCAACTTAAAGCTCAGGGTGACAGGTGCAGTGGCTGTGCCCCTCAAATCTTTGCGATTTAAAGCGCTGAGCACCACTGCAACTGTTAAAGACAGGCATGTCGCTTACCAACAAGCGCATGACGTATTCATGCCGTCACTTGACATCATAAAAAAAGGTTTGGTCTTTACTACAGACGAGAGGTTATTCGTACCTAAAGATGCATCCACGCCGCAATTACCTTTTGTGGAGCAACATTTTGCAACACGGCAACATTAGGTAACTATCTGTAACTTTTGTGGCTACTTGTTACTATTTGTTGAATGTTACTCATCGCGTCCATGCCGCCAACAGAAATGAACAAAATATGAAGAGTAACTTTTGACGTGTCTCATTTGTGTCGGTATGAAAGATGAATGCATGTTTTCTCATTTTAAATAAGAAAAAACAACACTCGATTTGGGTGCGCAAAACACTTCACACACGTCTAGAGAAAAATAAGTGGATGTGAATACATTGCAGACTTACGTATTGATGGAATTTTGAGTAATTTTGTGAGAGTGACAGACTCTGATTTCTGATCTGAACACTAAAATCGCTAAAGTAGAGGTAACATTCTCTGACAATGTTACCACATGTTGACTGTTTTTCTAAAGCTAGGCAAAATTACTTAACATATACTAACACGGCAACATAAACAATAGATAACTTTTTGCTATCAGATGTTGCTGAGCAACGCTTTTAAACGTTGCTACACAAAAAGTAACTATGGTTTGGATGCACCTTAATAAGAAGTACCTATAGTATATTTTGAACAATGCAGTAGTCTTTCAAATTAATGACTTATAAACCATATTATTAACAGGTAGACATGTAGTTGCTTAAAAAACGAAATTAAGTAATAGTTTATGATTACGTACGCACAAATTGATTAGGTGTTTCTAAACATCCGCCTGCCCCTGTGACAATATGTATAGGAGCCCTGAAAATGTAAACAAAACCAGCTGCACTAATAGCAAATAGGATTGTATTTCAACTACTGAACGCTACATAGCTAAATAACTTAAGGTGCAATTTTTTAATAAAGATATTGACCCTTTGTATAATTCTGACGGTGGCGGTGGCCTACTGTCTTACCCCGTGGTCTTACTTTGTAATTTTTGCATAGTTCTCTATTTTTTTTCCTACCATACCCAATATCATAGGTATACATTTATGCCCATTATCTACCCAACTAATTGTACCTGGTTATACATGAACCTTCGCGTTTTAGGAACAATATTTGTGCTACTTGACGTATTTGAGTAGTTCTCTGGGTTGGTGTAAATTTGGACGAAATCGCGAGAAAAATAAATATTAGTTTTTCTGATGCCTATTAAAAACTACATGATATGATTTTTCATAAATTCCACTCATAATTATAATTACCTTCAATTTTGCTTCATTATCGTCATATTTAAAACTGTAGGGAATAGACGATAATGTAGTAGTGTAGTAGAGACTAATGAGATTTTTTAACTTATTTGGATATTATGCTAGAGTAATGGCAATATGTACATATCAATCAAATACTAGCTATCCAAATCTAACTTCAAGTCTATTAAACTAACTAGATTTAGTAAAATCACGAGTACTTACCGTAAAATGACATTGAAGGCGATTAAAAAATGATTATGGAAAACTAATCACGAACGACATTTTTGGATGTTTTGTAAAAAAATTGGCACACATCCTCATTCTACACTGCTTACGAACAAAGCGACAAACATGCACGAGTAGCTAGTAAGATAGCTGTACTGATTATAACGGAATAAAATAATGTTATTTGATATTTGCTGAAGGCATTGTAGTTTTTTATTTGTAAAGTAATTTAGTCGCCGTGAAAGCCAATTACAATAGATATTCATTCAATAACATTTAGTTTATACTTCCGTCATACTTTAAATAGAACATGCAATTTGCACGAAACCAGAGAACTACCCATTTAATTTAGAATAAACAAATAAACAGAACTCGCACGAAACAGGAACGCTACCGTGGGTTCAAATAAGGTTGTTCAGTCGAGCCATTGTACACTTTGAAGTCATATAAAGGCCACGTTCGCTCGTACATGTGTTCGTGCGCCCATATCGCAATGTCCACACCATATTTCATAAGCAAAGGTTCTATGGCTGAAAATGAAAAGATACAACAAGCAACGGTAAGTAACCAGGGCACGAATTGAACCTCTATTCGAAGCAAAACTATGTCAAAAGTTTAGTAAAGTTTGCGTACTTACTGAAGGTCTTTGTATAACTAGGTACATTTAGACCAGTCCTGGTTGCCGCTTCGAGGCAATTAGCCTTGTTATTGTGCTCTTCTCCGCTGCAATACATTGGGCGATGACCGTACATTATAATCCATGGTTGCTTCTTTCTAATAAAAAAGCATATTTTCTGTTTGTAAAGCTCGCATTTATGAGAGAGATAGAAGAAGGTATTAAGATGTACAACTGTGCCTCACTCGCTAGAAAAGATAATGACTGTGATTTATGCACTTCAAAGGGTTCGCATTTCAGAGACGTATAGAGCAAGGTTGTATGATGCACCTTTTCAATGATATTATACTTGTAAACAACACTGCATCATTTCATTATACCTTAAATATTTGCCTTACGTGCCCGCGTATCCAAAATGACAAAACAATTAAAACTTGTCTGTCGATTTCAAGCTATATAGTGAATATAAACCTCGTATCTCTTAAAATCACGCTGGACCCACCATTTCCACTTTACTCTGGTCATCTGGTATCAATCTGGTGTCTGTTAAGTGTCTCACCTATTTTTCTTTGAATTGGCTTCTTTCAAGTCTTTCACCAACCACCGAAACTGACTGACTAGTGGATCTAGGCCATAATTGAGAAAGTAATACGCTTCAGTGTTGATCGACACGAAGTGAATGGGGCCGATATTCCAGCTGTAGAACATACTTTCCGACTGTTCGTAATTGGGCATGGTCATGCGGCTTTTGTATTGTGTGAAATTTCTGAAAAAGATTTTATAAGAGGAATGAAGATTTGACTCTAGTTCAATTGAAAGTATTGCTTATTTGGCAGTAATTGTTCCGGACGGATGTCTGACGGAGATCGAGAATAGACCTCCTGTACCGAACAAGGGGCTGTAGTGACTATTTAAATTGTCTCAGTAATAAGTAAATAACCGACTGTAATAATGTTGTCTAAATTGATAAGAATTAAAGCAAAAAAAAAGAATTAAATGTCCTAATTTTGTAAGTTTGTATTGTAGTGAAGTTTTCTAAGAAATCAAATAACCTTTTTACAGGTTTGCTATCTCTTCTACCTTAGAATCTGCATTTGCTTAGAAGAAAAGTTGCATATATTGGTTGATCCTGTAGTCTAGAGGTGGATGGTAAATAACGTCACGATGAAAAAATCACAGCGATCAGCCGTCATATAGTATCACCGTGACTTTTTACGAAGGAACAACGTTACGTCGTCTCTGTCGCTCAAATCACGACACACGACGTATTTTACGAACAAAATCATGCGCGATCTCCGTTTTGTTGTCAGTTCTTCTGTTCGTTGTAGTTGGCTTTTATTTTTAAATTCTAATTATGAACCAAGAAATGATTAGATCAGTATAAATACCGTGTAAATATATTGTATTATAAAAATACAAATAAGATAATTGTACAAAATTGATCCAAAATAATAAACACGCCGCATGGTCTTATTACCGAATAATGCGACAAGCTTGTAAAACTGTGAAGGTTATTGTGGATCAGTTTTTCAAATACAAATAAACATTACAATATCGTGATGACAGGATGATTTTATTTTGTAACTAGAACGATAATCACGGTGATAGAAGTGCAACGATTTTCCCTACGTCTATTGTAGTCCAGGACTTCACAAGATGTGGAATGCCGCAAAGCGCGAAACACAGTCTACTAACTTGCTATACTCGTGGTTTCCGGGGCAAACCATAAAGGGCACAATAGCTGCGAACGGCTGTATCTTCTGCATGAACTGGTCGCCTCTATGCGAATCGTCATCGTTCATATCATAAGCGAAGTCGCCGAGATGCAGAATAAAATGTATGCTGTCGGTATCTGCCTCTTGTTGCAAGTACGGGATGGCCTGTTTTCGAATAAGTTTCTAGTTACGATTCATTTTTTTTGCCTACAAATACCTAAGCTAAGTCACTTGCTTATTATGAGATGAGTTAGTAAATGTTTTGAAAGACGATAATCAATAGCTAACATTTACAAAATTCTTTACGTATATTTAGAAACTGGACAAGATATTTTTATTACTAATACCAAGTGACAGGGTGAACAAGTCATGCGCCTGGTGGTCAGCGACACGCCTTTCCAGGACAGTTGCAGTGCCACTCAGAGCTTTAAATCGCAAATATCTTAGGGGTACTGCCTGTGCGCCCGTCACCCTGAGACGTAAGTTCTTGTTTGTAATTTCACCAGTACCCTTACCCTTCAAAACCGGAACACATTAATGCTTGCATTACAGCTGGCGGCAGAAATATGTAAGATGACAGTACTTCCCTGGACGAACTCTTTCACAAGGAGCTCTACTGCTACTGATTCATATGCCTATGATTTTTATAATTTTTAAACCTTTCTCAAGATAATGAGTAAATTGTCATACTTGTGCGTTATCAACCCCCATATCTCCGTATATAGCGGCGCGCAGCACAGCCTGTCTTTCGGGAAACGTGGTGTAGTAGAACAATTTCGACCATGCAAAGCGGGATCCACAGCGGTAATCTGGAAATGTAATGTTTAATAAAATAAAGTATGTTAAGTTATGAAAGCATACTATCATAATAATAAACCAGAAGTCGTCACCGTGCGGCTTCGCACGACGTTCTCAAACAGCTATATGCGATAATAAACATAAGGTACGTAACAACTCACTGTAGGTGGTATTGAAATAAAGATTTCTCAAAACAACACGATGTATCCACTGACCACGAAGGTTTTCATAGCTGGTGCGTTGGCCCGTGGCTTCCCAATTTAAATAAGGGTCTTGAGCCATCCCGAACTGCACAAGGCTTTGCTGGGTATCACCGATTGTCGTCCATGTTACCACTATATCGTCGTTCTCCTCTACCATGGGATTAAAATTTGGTACAGATGTAAAATATTATGAAGTATTCGCACATGACAACTAACATAGTATTATCTCAAAATTGCTATAAGTTATATTAATATTACCTATTTAGTGTCAAAAACGACAGTGTTGTCCTGTCACTTTGAAATTAAATCGTATATGAATGACACTAAGCGAAATTTTGGAGATAAATTATTAATATAACGCAATTTTGAGATAAAATATAATATAACGCAATTTTTGAGATAATACTATGTTAGTTGTCAAATGCGTATTATCGATGCAATCGCACAAGTTATGACAGTGAAGTGAGTGGTATCTTCAATTTACAAATGTACTTACCCCCAAAAGCGATATGTATTTGTTGGGGTTCACAATTACTACAGTTATACATAGGATCAGAGCCACCTACGCTGTTTTTATTAACTCCAACCACTATCAGGCATATTAAAGTTAGGAGATACTTCATATTGCACTTTCGTTCGTTCGCACGGTCATATCGTTTGTTATAGGGCCTGCTTTTTCTGTTGTGACTCCAGTTATTACGACCGTAACACGAAGCAGATCTCTTACTTCTTTCACGAATCAACCGACAACGGCTATAGTCGCTACAAAAATAACTACTTATGAATTAGGTGTATCCATTTTATTCAATTAACAACAATGAATAATCAAAGGTTACGTTACTAAGGTCCAACATCCACTGTTCATTTAGTAGTCATTTGGTTACATTAAAGAAGAGGTTTATAGTATATTATAAACATAAGAAATAAAACAATTGTTCCGACATATGTTTAGTATGCTTTTGCTCATTGGCACCACACCCAGTCAATGTAAATTTGACCCGGACAAGCAGGATATACGTGGGGCCACAGTTAAGAAAGTGACACGCCGGGGATTGTGGAGGGGAAAACCAACCAGCCGCAGCCGGTGGCCAGATACCTGCCAGCTATGCAGCGCGTGACAGAAAGTAGGTAATGTAGACTAGGGAGTATGAGTAGAAATACTGGCTGAATGAATATAGGTTTGTGTTTGGAATTGTATTAAAAAATAAGATGAAAAAAAGAAGAAATCTTGGTTGTTCTAGAATAAGCTTCCATCAGTTAAAACGTAAATAAATATTTATTCATGGAAATAGCCAAGTTTTATATTTAAAAAAGGCTTCTACGCGAACCCAAGCTACGCGCCCCGTAGCTTGGGTTTCCGTAGTTAGTTATTTGGGTAAGTGGTTAGGTACTGTTGTTAGGAATGAGCGTTGATGGTGTTGGGCTTCGTGTTGCCGTAGTGGATCGTCTTGGGTGAAGTTGTGTTCTCGTCCATGGGGCTTGAGTTGTATCATTTCTTTCCCCTTCTGAATCGGTGTCGGTTTCCGGAATTTTATATATTTCTTCAGCTGCTTGCCTAAATTTATCCTTATCTTTAGTTAGTTCTATCCAGTCGTCTTCTTTACGCTGTTTGTATTCCATGTCATGTTCTAAGAAGTTTCGTTCTAGGTAAATATGGGTCATACTTTGAGTTGTGCTGCTCTTAGTCTTCGTGCTGCGTGTAAAATGTGTGAGTGTTTTCTTCTGTAGACGTGGCCGAAGTAGCAAGCCTCAGATATTTTATTCGTTTGGTGATCGTCTTTCCCTCCAATACATCGTGTATTTTTCTTTTATTTGGTTTAGTTCCTCCGCAGTTAATTATAATTCTAAGTATTTAACCTTTCGTACCTTCTCCGCTTCGCTCTATTGGCTTTTGTTACTGTGGCTGTTTTAAGGCAGTAAGTCATTGTGGGTTCAATGACAATGAAATGGGTTATTATTTTTGCGTTCTTGATAGCTTGTTTACATCTTGTGTGTAATGTAGTTATGCGGCTGTGAGTAGAGTTAAAGAATGTGACTAGATAATTAATTTATTTAATTACTGGCATGTTGGTTCCACCTAAGATTGCGGGCGTTCCTTGTGTTCCGGCTTGAGTTGGATCGCGTAGGAGGACTTTTGTTTTTTGTTGTTTATTTTGAGGCCTACTGTGCAGAGAAGAAGGTGGCGGGTTCTGTCAAACATGATATCTAGTTTGCTTAGTGAGTTTGTCGTCTGCGAATGATAGTGCCACCGGTATGGAGATTTTCTTATCTTGGTTGAGTTGGAAATTTCCCCCAATTTCTTCCTCGAGAGTTCTCATTAAGTCGTCCACTATCAGAGTGAACAATCGTGGCGAGAGAGGGCACCCGTGTTTTACTCCTTTTCCTTTCGTTATCCAATTGGTTTAGTGTCCAAACCATTTAATGCTCGTTATTTCGTTCTTGCAGGCCTTAATGATCCTGTATCTTAGGCCTTTATTCGTAAGAAGTATATCCTGGAGTGTGTTTAGGTTTACACAGTCAAAACCTTTCTTAATGCCCTATGCAAGTATGTATACATATTTGCCTTGCTTCAAAGACTCATCAAGCATTCGACTGAGCGCAAACATGTGGTGGTCTGTTGATCATTATTGAGGAATGCTGGTTAGTAATTTCCTAGTTCCACTAAAGTCGCATCTAGTCTTTGCCGTAGGAAGTTTGAATATCCTATAGCCCGTGTTGTAAATAGATATTCTTTTGTAATCGTAGATGGTTTTTGGGGTGCGAATTGAGACTTGTTTTTGCGAATTGGGAATAGAGACTTGTACTGTTCGGATCCAATTTGGTGGCACTATGTTTTGTTTCCAGGCCAAATTCATATGTGTGATGATATGTCTGTTTAGCTCCGGCGAGTTTACCTTAAATAATGTGGTTAGTATTTGATCCATTCCTGGCGCGGTACCGTTTTTTATTTTTATAGTTATATCCTGAAACATTTCCTCGTTCATGTATTCGCCGAGGTCTGATTGGTCTTCAATTGGAATTGTTGTTACGTGAGGGCCTTCCGATGCGGCTAGTTCCTTTTCCTAATTGTATATTGGTATGAAATATAGTTTTTGTTTTCGTCTCTCGTTGAGTTTGAATCTCCTGTAAATGAGGTAGGTAAATTTCATTCTTTTAGCTGGGTGCATTTTTCCGACGCCCTTGGAAAAACGTTGACAGTCTTTTTCATCCACCTCATTTTCTATTTTTTGCAGTTTTGCCTTACATTCCTTCAGCTGCTAGGAGAAATTAGAGTCCGATAGGCATCTGTTTTTAAAAAAATTTGCTTTTTACAATGTTATTAATATTGCTAAACCGCGGCTTTTGTTCTGTTTGCTCAGGTACCAGTTATATATATTTTTTTTATGTATATGTTCCTGTGTTCATGTTTGTTTCTTGTAAACAAGCTAAGGTCAGGTGGGGTAAGAGGAATATACTTTATTTCGAGACAAATGTTATAAGCTCTAGGAAGAATAAATAATGTCTTATACGAATTTCCAAATGCTCTAATCTTGCCCTGGTTTATCAGCTTTCCATGTTTTAACAATCGTTACGCTAAAACTAATATTTACAATGTATCTGACAAAAACTTTCAGGTTGTGCTAACGTTTCTCTTCCTCCAAAAAATGGGGTGAGAGGGACTGTCACCGTATTTCATATAAATATATTGTATATTTAAATATATCCGTAGTTAATTCTTAAGTAAAACTATTTCAATCGAATTTGATCTTAAAACAAAACCATTGAAATAACGTATAGTTATCAAAAAAACAAGTGAAAAACTAATTTTGGGCAAAACGAACATACAGGGTAAGGTCAGGGGTGACAAATTAAAAAAGCAAATCTGTTATATATTTTTTTATAACATCAAGTGACGGGACGAACAAGTCGTGTGCGTGATGGTAAGCTACACACCTGTACATAACAGAACATATTTTTTTAGTACAAAATATAATAAAAGCACATTTTTAACCATTCGTTTACAAATGTAGCTTAAGTATCTTTTAAATTCGTCGTAATAGAAAAGCAATGTTTGGTCCAAAAATAAATTTATTCTTCTAACAAAATTTATTCTTCTCTAGTCACCAAAACCAGTCTCTTTGAAAACCGTTCCACTAAATCAATTGAAATTTGGTATAGAAGTAGTGTGACCACGTAGCTAACGTGCAATGAGCCATGTTTGTGTTTGTTCTTAGATTACGTCATTATTTTAGTGCTTATGTAATTTTTTTCTTTTTTTCGACGAATATATTAAATATTCTAAAAATTGTTGACTGAAAAAAATGTACTACCAGAATTAAGCTGCTGGCATCAAAAACTACCTTAAGATGTGTGGTTGTTTACACATAAAATGTAGTTATTGTAACATCGTCAGAAATTAATATCATGTGGACGAAGTCATTAATAGTATTTGATAGTAATTTATTTATATATATGTATATATATATGTATATGTATATGTATATATATATATATATATATATATATATATATATATATATATATATACGTGTTATGTAAAGTATGTATGTATACATATATGTATACATGCATATTTTGAAAACACATAATATATATAATATGTTTTCTCTCACTCTCTCAAATTTGCACATCGTAGCGACATCTCTTTACTACCGTTAAAACGAATTTGTTTGTATGTTATATCGACTGAGAGACTATAGTGCTAAACGCTTTATTAAGGTATTATGGACTTTTGTCCCTCTTCTCCCGGTGTTCCTCTTACCCCACCTGACCTTATATGAATTCCTATGTTTTCTAATTTGACATCTATGTTTGCTTTTTTTCTTGGCGTAGCTGCACCTCACTATTCATTCCAGGTAGCTATTTTTATATTTTGTAACGAGACAGTTTGTTTCTAAGGGGCTGTAGTTTGGATGAGTCTGTATTTTGTGTCATCCGGCTGTTCTTCTGTGGTTTTGTGGAGTACTCGGAGATCCGACTTATTACAAGACTATAGTAGTGGTTTTCATTAAAGGTAAGGTTGATGCTACCCACTGCATCGTCGGTTTTTGGAGTGAAAGTTACTGAAGGTGCTGAAGTGTTGTTTAGTTGGTATACATTGACATTTATATGTGGTAGAATTTGGCGGCCGCTATTAAAATATTCGTCCCTCTCCACTGTCCGTCTTAGTATTGTTGCATAACGTACATATGGCGTAGGACTTTTTCATCATCTTCACTGTAATTAAGGTTAATTAAAGTTGCTTCTTTTAAAACTTGATTCTCCTGGTTCTCGTCTACATAACGGGCTAGGTCTCATCTTATTGCGTGGTGGTCAAAGATAGTATACAATAATTCATTTAATTGGTGAACAACTGCGTAGGTATTCTGAATACGCAGTTTCCATCCGCTTGCATGTGAACTATTGAGGACATCCCAACAAATATGTTGGGATGTCTATTATTCATTTACTTTTATTTTCATGTTTGACTTGTGGAAAAGAGCTTACTCTAAGTTAGGTTAGGAGGCTAGAATCCAGTTTTGGTGTTTTAGTTCGTGATGACTGCGTGTCCATCGTAAGATGTATTTTTTTGGGTTGTTAATAACAGATGTGTTATGACACTTTGGTCAGTTTTCGGATTTTGTCTTCGTTCAGATGATAGGTCGTTTAGTTGATTGTCGATGCATTTGTGTGCGTTTGTAAAATTGTTTGCAGATGTTTTAGGGTTTCGAAATTTGTTTAATGAGCTTTAGAATATATCGCATCACTTGTGTTGTGTTATTTTTGTCGGTGCTTTTGGATAATTTGTTTATGATAGTTAGGAGAACCGAAGGCCGCTTCGGTTCTCCTAGCTATGTGCCCCGCCCACTGTCACTTCAGCTCACCAATTCTTCGAGCTATGTCGGTTACCTTAGTTCTCTTACGGATTTCCTCATTTCTGATTCTATCACGTAGGGAAATAACGAGGATCGTTTTCTCCATTGCCCGCTGAGTGACTTTGGGCCTTCTTATGAGGCCCGTAGGGAGATACCACGTTTCTGATTCATATGTGATCACTGGCAACACGATCAAAGACTCTCGTCTCTAGACACTCAGTCAAGATCCCACATAGGAGTATAGAGCTTCAGCATTCTTCGTCATTGGGTGGCTCAGTCTTAAATTTAGGTCTCCTATGTACATACTTTTGTCTCAGACTTCTTTGAAGAATAAAAAGAAAGATCGCTCTGGAAATGAAGGATGATTTGGGGTATATAGAGGCAATAAATAAACTAAAAATACACTCCTTTTTTATTTCAACCTCTTTAAAAGTATACATCAATTTAGATGTTAAGGTAATAAACAATTACAATAGGTATATATCGTCATCTTAGAGTGAATACCTCGTATGTGAATTATATGTAATTTTACAGGATGAAGATAAAAATGTGGTGTAAAATAACGCAATAATGTTTGTAGTTAGCATTTTAATTACTTAAGTTATACCTCTTTTAGATACTATATTACATTAGTAATTTTTTCTTCAACAAAAATCATTAAAAACAAACTATGTGAAAATGCATAAGCGAGGCTTCAATGTAAGGGGGCAATATATTGTATAAAGTAACCTTTTAATATATTTTTATGCAACTATACATATTTTACCTATATCTGTAATTTTTAGTTGATAATAATATGAGGAAATAAGACAAGAACTAACAAAGATGATGTACATTGTAAAGCCTATTTTCTCACCGCCTTTTAATACCATCCCTTTCGGCATGCCTTTTAGTATGGTTGCATATTTATTCATAATAACTGGTTTATTTAAAGCAGCTACCACTTGTGCCTTACTGACAGTGTCTTGGGAAAGGGTGATAAGCACTGCTGCCAATGGGGGTCTGGTGCGACCCAATACTTAAAAACAATACGAGCTATTAAAATCTGTAACAAAATTAATAATGATTTACTCAGTATAGAAATTTGGTTATTTTGCAAAACAGAGAACTATCGATTCTTGTATCCACTTAACCCTTACCTTTGTCTCCACAACCAATCCAACAGACCATCCTTTAACGGGAACATGTAGGCATAGTTCTTACACTAATCTTGAAAATAATTCCGTGGACCAACGGTATATCGTTTGCTGAATTTCTCCTCAGACGTGTTAAATATGATAGTCTGTCTATGTTTTTCTTTTATTTAAAGCCCGTTCTTAGGCCACATCCACCTCATAAACACTTTCCGAAACATTTTAATAGCTGTGCAACATCTTTAATAAACGATAAATGTAGTGAAAAGTTACTCTCCATTAACTACAACAGAAACGTCAGCCTGTCAAAGGCAAATAGTGCGACCGAAGTTTTGTTATGTAGTTAAAACGGTAAAATATTTAGCACTATAGCAATTGGCAACGTTTTAATTTTGGTTTTACCTTTGACAATTAGCGCGATACCAAATGTACGCAACGTGTCACATAGGTAACGTTTCGTTTTAGTTTACTTTTGGTTTTACCGTTGACAGTTTCGCGCGATTGGCCCCCTGATTGAGACAACCAATAGCGCGCGCTTGTTTCAATTTTATCGCGCACATCGCGACTATCATGCGTGGCCATGCTACGGTGGCTGGTATAATGACTAGAAATTTTTCCACACATAACGTACGAGTTATTTTATAAACGTCTTGTTTTGGGTATTGTACGTAGTATCACTTTATTGGGGTTCCTTAGGCTTCTGGCAGTCCTTCGCTATTATGAATTTTGATAGATTTCGATTAACAAATATACCAACTTTGAGTATGTACAGGCATGAGAGGAGCAATATTTTGAAGTGGGGACTACATGAGACATACGGCGCTACATTGCAGATGGCCCGTATACATCGCTTTTGAGCGATAAAAATCTTCCCAAATTCTGTGCCGTTGCCCCATATTATGACGCCGTATCTGAGTACATATTCAACATACGCAAAATAGGCTATCAAAGCCGTACATTTATTCGCCACTTTTGACAATTTGTAAAGAGCAAACGCAAACCTATTTATTTTAGTACCTACACACTTTGTCCATTTGATCCTTCCAATTCATCTTTTGATCTACAATTAATCTTAGAAATGTCACATTGGTATTGTTTCGCAAAATTTGTCCGTTATAATCCATGTCAACTGTTTGTGTCCGTAAGGTATTAAAATTCATTATATTAGTCTTAGTTAAATTAATTTGAAGATTATGTTTTTGTAGGTAGGTATTCAATTAGTGATGTCAATGTTTTCCTTAATTCGTTTTTATGCTCTTCCAATGTTGATTTTATTGGAGAAGTGACAACCATTGACACGAAACAATACTTTTTTGCGGATATCATCCGTAAAAAGAATTGTTTCTTGTTCCGTGCATCACATACATCATTAATATATAATAGGAATAGCAGGGGACCAAGTATACTACCTTGGGGAATTTTGCAATAATTACTTTTAAAGTCAGATTTACTTGTATATTTCGGTACAATTCTTTGTGTTAAATAACATAATAACCCAACTAGGTTATGTCTACACACTGTAACCTATCTGCTAGGTAGGATTTTAGCCAGTTAAGTGCCGGTCCTCGAACTCCGTTATGCTCTAATTTAGTCAATAATAGGTCGTGTGAAACGAATTCAAAAGCCCTAGACATGTTCAAAAATGGCCCCGTTGTGTGTACAGTTTTTTATTTACATTTTGTAAAACCTCGTCAACTTTGTGAATTGCTGCATGTGCTGTTGATTTGTTTTTCTGAAACCCATGTGTGTGTTGATTATCTTGTATAATTTTGAATCGAATAAAGTAGGATAATAGCTGGTTGTACATGACCTTTTCAAATATTAAAAAAAAAACTGGATTCAAAGCGATAGATCTATAGTTACTAAAGTCTGTAGTGTCTCCCTTTTTGTGTAACGGTCTTACGATTGAGAGTTTTAAAATCTCTAGAAAAGTTCCAGTTTCTAAGGAGAGATTTACTAGGCAACTAGTCCGCCTATCTGATCTTTACACGCTTTAATAACTTTACTACATTTAGAGTCACAACCTTCAGTGACATAATTATTTTTCTAGTGTCACTTTCGTCTACAACAGTTATACAAAGACAGATTTAAAAATGTTATTGTTAGATATCGTATTTTGTAAGAGTATGTCATAAATTAATTTAGTAATTGATTCTATAAAATAATTCTCAATAATAATAAATAGCCTGTGTGGCCGAACGGTTACCATGCCGGACTGCCACGCAGAGGTCCCAGGTTCGATTCCCGGGCCAGGAGAAATATTTGTATGGCCTGCATTATTTCTCTCGTGAGTTTGGTTGTAATTTGTGGTTGTCTATAAGTGTGTCCATGGTACCCGCGACACAGGGTTTCCCTAGTGCGGGACTATGTTGAGCGTGTGCGTTATTATTATCACATATAATCACTTCATCACTTAATCACTAATCACTATTTATTTTGGTTGCAATTTCCTTTTCTTTTGTCTTTAATTTTTTTTATTATAACTACCACTACTTTAAGTTTTAATTATTGTCCATGTCGCTTTGCAAACATTCTTGCTGTTTAGGATGATTTTTTTATTTGCCATTCTCTTAGAACAATGAATACACACTTTGAGTAATCTATTGTAATTCTGGTACATATTATATCGGGCATTGTTTCTTTTGTGTGTGCAATAGTTAAAATGAAGTTTTCTATTTATAGTGCATGATATGTTTGGTATGCTTTTGTAAATTCCTTCTGGTAGGTATATCGAACTCTCCTCAAAATTAAATACGCGATTAATGAATATTGTACGAAATCACATAAATGTTACTGGACAAAAATATTCTCGCTCCTAAATCTTTACTAACTTAATTTTAGCATTTAAAAGAGCAGGTCCGAAGTTCTTGCTCTTTTTTCTCAGAAAAAAACATTTAAAATTTCAGAGTGCCACCAGCTGTAGGTACGACTAGCCTAAATTGTGCACAGTTAATTAATTAGCTTCTAATTATCTGAACGAACTTTCAAACTTCAAGAATGCTAATATTTGACAACAATTACTCTAATTACAAGAAATTGAAAGTGCGCATTTATATTTCTCTTAAATTTATTTTTAAGCTAGCTGTACCTAGCAACACAACCAGAGGCAATAATGTAGCCAAAAGCAATAGTTTTATTTACCTACAACCTTAAAAGTATGTAGTCAAAAGTAGATTTTTCAGTGACGAATCCAAAACATAAACTTACAAATTAAAGTGAGTGTGTGTTAATATTGCGAATGTAGCGAAAATAAATACTAATAATCCCAGATAACAAATAACCACGTCAAATTCTGGTCTCAAACTAGGGAATTACCTGTACTATTGGCCCCAGAACACCCAGACCAGAACCAATTTAGAACATTTCATAAATAGGTCCTACCGAGTATCGAGTTCGGGACCTCTTCATCTAGTGTTTAGCTCCCAAATTGCAAACCGTGAACAAAATAACAAAACTGTAAAGGGTCCATTTAGCGCACTGGAGTAAAGAAAAAGAGATTAAAAGAAACAAATCAGTAGAATCCGAAAGTATTTTTCTTTAATTCCCAAGATCATCTGAAATGGAAGAGAGGGGAAGAGGCCTACACCTGAAGTCAGATGGAAGATCGTTGTGCTGGGTTCTCACGGCCCGTGAATTTAAAGGCTGTTCCGTGTCGCGCCCATTTATTTGTACGGGCGAGCTCGCGCCACAGGCGAGTCCATGCGGCCTCGGGCCGAAACGCGTGGCAGCACGTATTTTGTGGTGTATGTGTCGATAGCTATAATAAAGGGCGTTGTTCACCCGCTCTCCGTCCAACACCCGTCCGAAACAATTACTGTCAAATAAGTAAAAATTAAACCAAATTAAATACGCGTGATGCGAAGTCAGAAGTTTCATACTTGGCATAGTTATTATGATTTAAATCTAGTAAGATATATAGTATACTTTATTAGGTACATTATTATAGTAATAATAATGTACCTAATAAAGTATACTATATACATACTATATACTATACCATACATATTATATATACATACTATATATACTACACTGCAAAAAAGTATTTTTAAGCAAATAAAAAAGAAAACAAAAAGCAAGCAATGTTCTGTGGCAATTAAAATTCTATGTTTCAGCAGTATTTAAATTGTTTGAACAGTGAGTTTTAAGTTTCGGTTTCATATTAATTGTCGTAATACTTTTTTTCAATTTAGAGGGTAGTTCATTCATATATATGAAGAGCGCATAGCTATTTCCGTGTAACCCCGTGTGGGAAGCCAGCTTTAACTTGATGCTAAGCATTATAATATCCCTTCTCGCCGGCTATAGGCGCAGAACTTTTTACCTACACGAAGATTCATCAACCATAAAGCAATGTAATGGAATGCGTAAATACAAAGATAAAATAACAAATACCGACAAAGTAATAAACATTTAAAAATATAAAAAGTAAGTACGTTAAAATATCTTAACTAAAAGCTGTTTACAAAATTAACCTCGAAGATACTTAAAATACTTCAGATAACTCACACGTCTTACTAATAAAACGGCAATCATATTTATAGGCACATAACCCGACCAACATTAATGTAGAAAATGAAGTACCTATTAGTTATATGCAGCCTTACCAGTGTTGTAACTAATCAACTACATATTGGTGACGCTGATCCTGATTACATATGTAGTTATTGTCAACCTGAACAAATTCATATTGCTTTTGGTGGTAAGTTATTGGTGTTTCCCAAACATTGTTCTGCCATGGTCCGGCAATTTTCATACTGCTTCTTCGTGACCGACTTAATATTTTTAAACCTAAGCTGGTTACATTAAGTAAAATAATACACATTTATTATTAGTAAAAATGTTTTACTAATATTATTTCGGTATCGCCTATTTAGTGCGAAGTATGGAGCTGCTGCTTTTTTGCTAAAGAATCCAAGTTCGCGGGAAATTACGAAAGTTTTATCCTGCACCTTGATTTTGATTGCCGATCGGAAACTGCGTCTTTTCCGAGTCGAGGCATATAATATTGCGTTTGGGCTACCCGATCGGATCGATTCCAATTTGAATTAAAATCAGGGCTCTGAGTTCTAGTTCCACTTTAACAAAGCGGGAATGTTGCGACTCGGTATTTCATTTTGATGGCCCGGTACGGGTTCGCGACGCCCCAAATGGGAAACGCTGGTCTAAATCATCACAGTTTCTGCTTCTTTTGATTCGCTCAAGAACTGTACACTTTGTGTAACAAAGTCACATGTGATCATACGAGAAAAGTGTTCTTGTCACATGAAAATTATAAATATAATCCGAACTACATGAAACATGTTGTATAAGTACCTGTATATGTGAAACTTTATAACGTTCCTGTTTATCTAAACAAAAAAGTTATCTTTATTTTTATTTTATTTTAAAGATACACAGACAGAATGTAATCATCACATGGTAACAGATACAACTTTGATACATTAATTATACCACATTCCAAAAACAGTGTACACAACATGATAAAATTAGTCTTAGTATTAGGTTAGTGTAAAATTACAATCTCCAAATCTAAAACGAAGAAAACAGAAATTAAAAATAAGTAATTAATAAATAAATTGACAAAGTGATTTGTTTAAATAGTTAAAAAAATAATAGTAATAACAACATAACAGAAGTTCATCATAAATTCGTCACATTTTCGCTATAGAGCTGTAGAAAGAGGTATTATTTTTATATACATGAAACTAAGACAAAAAATTCGCGGCACCCTGTGACGTACCTTGGCATTAAAATTAATTTGGCTTAAAATCTCGGGACAATTCATCACAGAATGTATCAACTAATTTCATTCGTAAAATCTTCAAACCTCTCTCCTAAAAAGTTGTAATTTTTCTGATGTGGCCTTTAGAGTGGTTAACTTACGTGGTTACATACGGCGCTTTTAGCAGCGATGCATCGTTATACTTGCAATTTATACGCAATCACCTATAAATCCAAAGTGCAGTCGAGGTTGCATCGCGTTTGCGTCGCTGCTTAAAATCGCGCGCGTCAGTAAAGTTAGACGATTAGCGCATATTTAGCGAAGGCGCATATTTGCATAACACATATTTGTACCTTAATAATGGGAAAACAGAGATGAATATGCCATAGACGAAAAACATGATGCGTCGCGACGCTTCGACTCTGCGCCATTGTGAGTTAAGCCTTTGGGTCCCTTGAAATCGCGTGGTGTCATGAGCGCTTCAAGGTAGAGTCGGGTGTTTTATTTATGAACGAAGCCTCACGGTTAGTTTAGGACGCAACTTTGTTAAACAATACGCAAATGATAGGTACAATACAATCGCATGTATATGGACTCTAATAACTTAGAGTTATTATTTATAACTTAGAGCAGCGATGCAAACGCGCGGTCGTGAAAAGCGCGATTGCATCGCTGCCCTGATAAGCCGAAAAGCGCTATCTCAATCGAAGTAAGTTTTGAGAAAATCGACTTTTTGTAAATTGTATTTTCGCACCTTCAAAAACAAATATTTCTAAAGATGCTAACACTTATTTATACGTAAATTTGCCTTATAGATTTATTGACATACCCAAATTATCCATAACTTGTACCATTATACCTATTTTCTGAGATACCGCTATTTTGATTAAAAATAACAGTTTCAAAAATTGAGATACTGCTTTTAGCCTTAATCTGCTCATAGAGTATCCCATAAACAAAGTCAAATTTTTATATTTGATAAAAATACCTTATTAGTTTGTAATAAAAAATCATTTAAATTTTTTTTTAATTACTTTATTGACCGTATCAGCAAATTACAAAAAAAAAATTAAAGCCATTATTTGCTTTCTATGAAATTAAATTAATCAAAAGTTGGCAGTCCTCGCCAAAAAGACATCCTATTAGCAGGTATTAAACTGGAAAAAGATTTTAAAAGATTTATTTTTTTTGTTTGAGAAATTCCTGCAGGTACTATTTTTTTAGTTGGGGGTGGAAGTTTCTCTAATTTTAAGAACTTTGCACCTATAATGCTTGCCGTAATGGGTTCATTATCGAAACTAGTTCTGTAGCTAATATAAAACTGCCTCTGCTAACTTCCACTTCAACAATGTCACTAATGTAAGGTCGTGGTGACAGCCGGGAAAGTTTGTATTGGGTCGTGTAGTCTTGCCACTCATAGAAATCATCTAACGTCATTTTTTTGGTATTCACATTTTTACCAGCACTACTTACAGCTTTGCAAAAATCATCAAAGTCATATATTTTATTTTTCATCCGTTTCATCGCCAGTTCTACTCTATGGTGAAAAGAGTCTGCAGACATAAACGTGTGCCCGGTTTCAAAGTATTTTATAATAATCTTGTCTGCATTGATATCATCAGAATTTATTATATAAATTAGAAAGGAAAAAATGTCCAGTTTTTATTTTGAGCAGAACAATTATCCACCCAGAGTACAATATTTTTCATATCTCGATAGAACATAAAAAAATGATAATACGCGCTTATGATCTCATTTTTAGATCGTCCAGATAATGTTTCATGCCAAAGTACGGGATAGATACTAGATTCTTTTGAACCTTTCCTAGCTCCAGTAGGGACGAAACTTTCATTATAAACAACAATCCTGTGAGTGAATACAGTCGACTTAAACATATCGATTCTCGGTAGCATTATGACTTTTTGTAAGTCTGCGGAGTAAACAATGGTATCAGCGCTGGTTAAGTTAGTGTCAGATTGATACTGTTCTCTTGATCTCTTAGCTCGTTCTATATGACATGCCCACCTGGTACAGCATTCACAGTCTCCCTTGAGATTGTCTTTATCATGCGTTTTATCGTGCAAATCGAATTCTTCACACACTTCACATTCTTCGTGACCCAGTTTTACGAACGAAATATTTAAATCTTGCAGAACTTTTCGGTATTTATCGTAAGAGCATGTCATCGAAGGATTTTTTTCTAGGAAATCTGTATGAAGATTTGTAATAGACAAGTCACTTGGCAAATACAAGCGTTTGGGCGCGTGTTCACGTCTATAATGCGATATCCTGGGGTCAAAACTAAATATGTGTTCCTTTATAGGACCATCGTCAATTTTGTTGTGAGGAGTGTTAGTACATATTTTGTCCACTGGAGCACTGACAGAGTCATCCTTATTGTTACCTAAAGCAGTCTTTAAGGGCTTGTCGTTAGCTGCATTATAACCCAAGGTAGTTAAAAAGAAAGTTTTGCATACTTTGCATGACGAACCTTGTGAGTTTTTAAGATAATAGAAGAATGTAGTTTGTCTTCTGTAAGTAGTTGGAACAGATTCATTGACAGTTCTCTGTTTCACAGGTTGGGAAGAAGTGTGGTGCAACATAAATTTTTTTCTGTCTTTATTGCTTAAACTCCAAAAAGAATGATTCAATTGCTTTCGTTGCTCTTCCGGTATGTTTATAATACATAAAAGCCTGCATGATGAAGAGCATGGAGGTTTTACGTCATGTTTTTCCCTTTTTTCTATAATTTTAGTTTTATTTCGCTCTTTCAAGGGCACATCATACTTCTTTCTCTTTCTTATTGTCCCTGTTTTAGTATAAGTTATCAAATCAACGGAACTTTCTTTATTTATCTCGTCATTTTGTGTTGTATTCATTGTTCGTATTTGTACGTTTTCGATAGTAACGTTTAATGTTTGTTCATTGTCAACATGTAGGAACTCATCATCGGTTGTATGCAATATTTCCTCATCAATGGTCTTCATTAACACGGCGCAAGCACTATCAATATTATCAACTGTATTATTCGTAATTATCTCTTGATTATGGTTTTGCGCTACTACTGGAAGAAGTTGATGGTACGATAAGTTTTGCTCTTCCCCAATCGTCATGTTTGGAATTGCGTTGTTTACATTTTGATGGTTAAATTCTACACTATTTGGACATGTAATCGGTGATGGGTCTTCGGTAGGATTGATATTATATTCACTGATGGGAATAGAGCCAAATGTTAATAAATACGAAGATTTAATCGAGATGTTATCAAAGTTATCCGAGTTCTGATTGACGGTTTCAATCTTCGAAGTAGATGGTTCTAATGTAATGTAATCGTCAGTAAAACAAACATTTGGTATCATATTTTGATTCTTTTCAGCAAAATATTGTTTTGCGCTGCTTCGTCCGGATAAAGGAGATAGTCATCATTTGAATCGTCAGCATCACTGCTAGGAAAAAAGTCAGGATCGATATTCTGGATGTCACGCTTTAGTTTCTTTGAACCTTTAAATTTTTCTCTCAGAGACTTATCTTTTTGTGCTAAGGCCATCATCATTTTCGAGCTTCTGTGTGACATGGCTGATCTGCAACAAATCAACATCCATTTCCTTATATAACATTAAAACATACATTTCGCTCAACTAGTTTTATAATTTCATTCAATTTGGTTACCTATGTAGATTACTCAGTAGGCTAACGAACCACAGGTAGACTTTTACACTATCGTCAATAAAAACAGTGAAACTTGTTGTGTTTTTACATATGCCTGCTACTCTGATGTGATGTGACTGATTTGTGTGTAATACCTACACTACGAAAACGACTCGTATTTCATGCCTTACTAAGGCGCTCTAAAGGTCAACATATAACAATTGACGTCCAGTTGATTGTACTATTACCAACTCAGATAAATACTTGTAATTCAGAAGTGTCGTTATCGAAGCTTCAAGTTTGAAATTAACTTCAAAGAAAGTGAGAAACTAGAGAATTATCCTATAAAAACTTACCTTGATATCAATACACAAAAACTTGTCACTGTATATTTATAAACACTGTGTTTTATTAACTTTTTCCCTATTTTTAACACCACAAAACAGATTTGCTTCCTTCCGCAAACAAAACAAACTAAGAAATGATCGCTATGTTTATCTTCATGTCACAACACGCTCTATTGTCACATGCAAGTGAGTGTAATCCTTAATACTAAGATATTAAAGACCATTTTAAGTACCTACCATACTTCGGTACATCCGTATCTCAAACCTTAGCGAACTAATAATACGCACATTTACTTAGCGCAAAAGCACTAACTCCGCAACTAGCTCGAAGTTCGAAGGAAAGATGAGCTTACCGCTTATTGCATTAGAAATTGATTAATATTGTTATCAATTATTTTTAAGCGTTTCTAGCCTATGCCAATATACGCCTATTTGGCTTCATAAACACAACATGCCGCCAAATCTCTTAATAATTTAAGAAAATATTGAGATATAAAAAAACTTCTTAGAGGTTTTTTTTTAATGTTTTAAGTTAGATAGCGATGTTTAGATTATACCATTAAATGCAAAATTATTATAGTTATGGAATGGTATAAAAAAAACTAAAAGGGCGTATCTCAGAGATACCGCCTTTCGGCTTAGCAGGGCAGATCGCTACACTTTGGTTTTATACGCGATTGCATCGCTTCAAATCGCACACGTGTGTAAAGATAGACGATTGGCGACAGCACCGCTACTGCATCGCGTTTGCATCGCTGTTAAATGTGGCCGTGTATAACTGCCCTTGAAATCGGGTGGTGTCATAAGATCATAACTTGATTGATTAGAGAGAAATAATAAGATTTAAGGATTTAGATACCTTAAATTATGACGACATACCTATATACAAGTGAATAAGAGTTTCGCTCTAACTAGAAGCCACTCCCACCATTGACTTAGGGCCCTTGAAGTCGGTCAGTCTGATAAGTTTTACCACTTTCTGCTTTTTACAGAGAAAAGTAACAACATAGTAGTGACATGGACGACAGCAGACGATGCGAAAGAGAGCCGCGTGCAGTTCGGAGTGTTCACGACACCGTTGGACAAGGAAGCCGTGGGCAACCACGTCTGTTACCCAAATATACGTAAACAGTGGATACACCGTGTTACTTTGGAAAACCTTCGTTTTAATACGACTTATGGTAGGTAATACACACATATGGTAGGTATATCTTCATCTGCAACAGTATTCTTTAAATTTATGTTATCTATACGAACTCCGGGTCCTTAATGTAAATTTTCAAATATGTAAATTTGACCATCGCGTTTGCGTTAAGATTTTAATTTGAACCTTATGACTAAGATCTAAATAATAATCTTAACATAAACGCGGTAGTTAAGTTTGAATTACACAAATTTACTCTCAGGTCTCTTCAAAATAACAAACAACAATTCGATTTACACATTTTTTTTTTTAATTAAACAAGTGACGAACTGAGCTTTCGTTCAGTTTGTTTGTGATAAATATATTTATTATTTACAAATTAATAATTTAGCAGTAGTAGAGCTCCTTGTGAAAGGGTTCGTCCAGGGAAGTACTGCCACTTTGCCTATTTCTGCCGCCAAGCAGTAATGTTAGTATTACTGTGTTCCGGTTTGGAAGGATAAGGATGCTGGTGAAATTAGAGGTACATGGGACTTATCAACTTATGTCTCAGGGTGTCGCAATTCTTTCGCAGTCCCCTCAGATCTTTGCGGATTTAAAGCCCTGAGTGGCACTGCATCTGTTATGGACAGGCGTGTAACTTACCATCAGGCGCATGACTTGTACATCCCGTCACTTGATATTATAAAAAAATGTTTGTATGGTTTCTATAAATAATAATTAAATTGAAATGAAAAGTTTTGAATCACGAAATAAGTTTTTTTTTTTGGTGGCTAGAATAATAAAGTATGGCACTTTCCCACATACCAATATTTTGCGCTGTAGATGTGATTTATTTGGTCTGTGGTAGATACAGTTGCATTTTGTACCATTAATATATAATAAAATAATGAAAATAAAATAAAATGTACCATGCAAACGAAGGCTGCTTGGTATTAAGTATCTCTGGCTTTTGTAAATCATAATATTAGAAAACACCGGTAAACATTCCAGGGTACCGGTGCGGCTCCCGTTTTGCGTGGTCCGAGCTGTTCTACTTTACCACTCCACCCGAAGAAGAATCAGTTCTGCGAGCTGTTATATATGGTGATATGGGAGTTGAAAACGCACATGTATGACGTCTTACCTATTTATCGTACTGTTGTATATAAATCTACTTATTCCATTCATTAAAATAACTGCAATGAAAATGTTGATCACGTGGAAACTGTCTTGCCAGCAATTAGTATCACCATCTCACAAAGTACGACTCGATTATTTGTTACTCAAAGGACTCGATAGAAACTCTGTACTCGGTAACGGTAGTACTCGATAGAAACGTTGTAGCGCGTGTTGTATGTTAACACCCCGCCGCGCTTCGTGTAGGTATGGCGGCACACATTCGCATAATAATGAAAGGCGCGTGACACGACCAGCGTGCACAGGTAGAGATGGATCATGGATAAATATCATTGGGATAAAGACTCAGCAGAAAGATAAATATGGATAAATATTCATATTTATCCATTTTTACTCGGTATTTTTATCCAAAAACGTGGATAAATATTTTTAATCGTAGATTATTATTTATATAGTAAAACAAAGTATATTTTTAAATTTTTAAACTTAATTGTAAACATTGATACAATTTAGTAGCATGTACGTATAGTATATTGCTTGTTATAGCTTTTTTTCTATACACAGTGATACGTTTCGGTACAGTAAATCCCTGTATTTTTGCGTGAATCTTATTATTTTTTAAATGCGTAGTTTGTTAAAAAAATCTCTACACACAATATTAACAGCTGTCTGTATTTTGCATGGATTTGTTTTCAAATTACTAAGTTAGTCCGTTATTGTATAGTTGTTCAGCTTCGTGTTTAGAGTACTCAAAGGCACTAGCTGGCACTAAATGACACTCAAAAGCACTTGCTAGTACTCAAAGGCTCTCGCCAGTACTCAAAGGCACTCGCCAGTACTCAAAGGCACTCGCTAGTACTCAAAGGCACTCGCTGGCACTCCAAGACATTCGCTGGAACTCAAAAACACTCAGACGCACTCACAGGCACTCCCGGGCACTCAAAAGTACTCAAAGGCACCCAAAAACACTCGCTGGCACTCAAATCACTCGCTGGCACTCAATGACAGTCGCTGGTACTTAACGACACTCAAAGGCACTCGCCGGCACTCAAAAAGACTCAAAAGCAATCGCCGGCACTCAAAGACACTCGTAGGCACTCAAAAACACTCGCTAGTACTCAAAGGCACTCGATAGTACTCACAGGCACTCAAGTGCACTCGCTGGCACTCAAAGGCACTCGCGGGCACACAAAGGCACTCGCTAGTATTCAAAGACACTCAATGGCACTCGTTAGCACGCAAAGGCTCTCAAACGCACTCCCTAGTACTCAAAGGCATCGCTAGTACTCAAAGACAGTCTTTGGCACTCAAAGGCACTCACGGGCACTCTAAGGCACTCAATGGCACTCAAAGGCACTCGCTAGCAAACAAAGGCACTCGCGGTCTCTCAAACGCATTCAATGGCACTCGCGGGCACTCAAAAGCACTCGCTGGCACTCAAAAGAACTCAAAGGCAATGAAAAGCACTCCTGGTTCTCGCAGGCACTGAAAGACACTCGTGGGCACTCAAAGGCACGCACGAGCTCTCGTGGGCACTCGCAGGCACTCGTGGGCTCTCAGAGGCACTCGCACGCACGCCTTGCTAACTCGCACATTTCTGGTGGAATAGCAGCCTAGTCGAATCTTTTCATGCGAATGCTCGCCGGTGAAGGAGGTAGTTTATAATGTAATGCTCAAAAACGAATGTTCACAAGCGAATGCTCGCCGGTGAGGGAGCGCCCTTACATAAAACAATGACAAAATGAGAATAACGTAATTATTTAATAAAAAAAATAGTTCTAATGATTTTTATTATAAGAAACACAAAAAAATATTTATCCATGTTTTAGGATAAATACTCAGGGTAAAAAAAGGTAAAAACGGGTATTTATTGGATATTTATCCTTTGACGGATATTTATCGGATTAAAATCCATCTCTATGCACAGCGCTACGCAACACGAGTGCGTCGCGAGTTTCAGAGAATGTGTGCGTCTGTCTGTATATGGCACGCAGCAGGCACGCACACATACAAACCGCGCAGCTACGTTTAAACCACTGAACAATAAATACAGTAGAAGTGGTTAGTTAGCGTCCTACGCGTGCCGCCAACTATAGGTCTCGAAAGACATATCAGTTGGGCTAGCACTATAAAGCGCGACTTGTGACCGTGGTAGTATTTCATGTCATCGGAAAGTCTTATTTTAATAAATTTTCAATTTTTTCTTTATCGAAATATTTTTTTGTTACAAGAAACGAAAGTAAAGCTTTTTTTTTATAATAGCGCACATACTCAACATAGCCCCGCACGCGCACTAGGGAACCCTGTGTCGCGGGTGCCATGGACACACACATAGACAACCACAAATGACACCCAAACTCACGAGATAAATAAATGTAGGCCATTCAAATACTTCTCCCGGCCCGGGAATCGAACCTAGGACCTATGCGTGGCAATCTGGCATGGTAACCGTTCGGCCACAGAGGCAGTTTGTTTTATACCCCTGCAATATGGTTGCTTCTTGTTTGGAGAACTAAATTAATAGCTCCAATTCGTCGTCGTTCAACAATGAACATCTAGATGGCAGCACATTGATTGAAATTTCAATATTATATTTATACGTCGTAACTTATGTAATAGGCATTGATGGTATTGAACTTTCAACGACATACCAACAGGGTAAAGTTCAAATTATATGTATTAATAATCCAGAATTTGTTATATCTTTTTAAATTTGAAACTACGACAAATCAGTATCAAGATTTTGTAGTGTTTCAAATTAAGAATCTGTGAGGTTTAGCAACATCGGTTCTGATAGTAATCGAGGCTTAAGGCACTTCCATTGTTTTTTCTTCCGTGGTTTAAACGTGAAACACACTGAAAGCGGGTGAGGGTCGAGTGTGTGTCGGGAGCGCGGCGGATAGTGTAATTCCGTGTTTTTAATAATACATTTTTTCCTAAAATTGAAAAAAAAATATTGCATTATTTGAGAAAACGTTATACTGAACAACACAAAGGTGGCGACAGCAAACGAACATACTCGTAAAAACAAAATCGAGCCAAGCCTGCCCGAACGCACTCTTTTATAATAGTGAAAATAGAGGGGGCAGCAAATATAAAATTGACCCCGGGCGGCAGAAATTGTCGCTATGCCACTGCGTTTAATAATATATAATAAATGGATATGCCATACTTGTCTTATTATACTATGCTACAGGTAATGATGAAATAATCTTAATTAACTTTCCTGTATTAAAAAATAGAACTGTTTTAATGAAACCTTATTTAAATCTAGGCGCTACCGTATCTACAACAAGAGGCCGAAAACAGCAGTCTAAATTTCATCCTGCACGTTGGTGACTTTGCATATGATATGTATGAGCAAAACTCTAAAATTGGCGATCAGTTCATGCGGCAAATACAGCCAATGGCCGCGATCGTACCTTACATGGTCTGCCCTGGCAACCACGAGGTAGACAGGTAATTAGATTGCAATACGTTTTGAATTCGAGTAATAAACTATACCAAACAGGATTTGACATCGCTTTAACAATTTATTATCCATTTCAAAAATTTAATTAAAAGCCAGTTTCTGAGTGGGATCTTATTTGCCCGATTCTCTTAAATGTTCATTGTTTCAGAAACTTCACCCAGTACAAAAATCGTATGACTATGCCTAGGTACCAAGAGTGGGAGAGCATGTTCTACAGCTGGGACATTGGCCCCATCCACTTCGTGTCAATCAACTCTGAGGCATACTACTTTCTCAATTTCGGCATAGATCCGCTAGTCAACCAATTCCGGTGGCTGGTGAACGATTTGGAACAGGCCAATTCGGAAGCGAACAGGTGAGATGGAAAGAAACGCTCCAAACAGAGTTATCTTGACTACATTAAACACAGGTTAGTTTAAAATTAGCTTAAAATCAGTGGATTAACTTATAGATACGTAAAATTTTTAAACCATATCCAATTTTCCGACAATCTTTCCAAGTTCCATGAAGTACTTGACTATCTGTATTGGACCGTTGTCCCCTAAATCAAATATCAAACATAAAAGAACAAGAGCTTTCTGTCTGGTACCTATACTTTTCAGACTTGGCGTAATACACTATCAAATGTAATCATCAGATTAAGTGAAACACATTTATTAAAAACCAGGACATATAATTGCTCGGGCCGCAAAACTTATATTCACCATTTTGTTCTTTTTGCCAGAAAGATGAGACCATGGATCATACTGTACGGTCACCGGCCAATGTACTGCACCGGAGGAAACAATGATGACAAAGCTGAGTGTCCCTATGAGCACACCAGGATTGGTCTGAATGTAACAGGAAATAAAGAAAAATTCGGTAAGAATGCATACGACTTTACGCACTTGTGTAATATTCAATGCGATGGATTCAATTTGTGACCAGTGTTGAAGAAGTGCTGTACACTTCTTTTTTTTGTATAATATTATGTGACGGGACGAACAAGTCGTGCACCGATGGTAAGTTACACGCCTATCCATAACAGTTGCAGTGCCACTCAGAGTTTTAAATCGCAAAGATCTGAGGGGCACTGCCACTGCACCCGTCACGCAGAGACATAAGTTGACAAGTCCCACGTGCCTGTAATTTCACCAACACCCTTACCCTTCAAAACTGGAATACGGTAATGCTGACGTTACTGCTTGGCGGCAGAAATAGGTAAGGTGGCAGTACTACCCTGGATGAACTCTTTCACAAAGAGCTCTACTGCTGCTAAACACTTCTTAACGTAGGTACCTAATCTATATACATATGTATATAAATATGGTATTTCTATTTCAGCCATAGAACCTTTGTTAATGAAATACGGCGTCGATATTGTAATTTGGGCTCATGAGCACATGTACGAACGAGCGTGGCCTTTGTATGACTACAAAGTGTACAACGGTTCCACTGAATACCCTTACGTAAATCCAAGGTAAGCATTTGTATTTTTTAAACGAATAATATTTGTAAAATCTTGAAAACAGTAATTTGTTGTTAAAAATAATATTTTCAGAGCTCCAGTGCATATTATCACGGGATCAGCTGGGTGTCGAGAGGAAACAGATCATTTCGGTGGTCCGTATAAATTTAATACTGCCTTGCGGCTACTTAAGTAGGTTAAATCAGTTCAAAAGGAAAATCCTTTTTATGACGATACATGTTTATTATCATCTTAATATTAATTGATGCAGTATTTAATGCAGGTAAGCATGTAACGTGCAGGCGAAATTCACGTACCTAAGTAAACAAATCTAAACCATACCAAAATACAGTTTCCTCCAGAGATTGCATAAAACGCTCAAGTCCGGAGAAAACGTTAATTTTAAAAGATGATAATGATAAAGTACAATAAATATTTTAAGTTAATCGGTACAATCGATGATTCAGCCAAAGTCAAGTTAATTAAGATACGCGTGTATTACTCAGAATTTAACCGAATCTATAACAACAGAATTTTGCCATTTATGAGTTTGGTGAAATGTTTCAGAGATGGCAGAGTGGTGTGCGTTCCGCTCGAGAGACTATGGCTACACTCGATTTCACGCACACAACAAGACGCACGTCTACTTTGAACAAGTTATTGCATTTTTCTATCCAGGAGGATTTTTTTATGATATCAAGTCACGGGACAAACATGTCGTGCGGCTAGTAACAAGCGACACGCCTGTCCATAGCAGTTGTAGTGCCCACAGAGGTTTAAATCGCAAAAAACTGAGGAGCAATGACACTGCCCAGTAATACTGAGATACGTGTTGGCAAGTCCCATGTGCCTGTAATTTCACTAGCACCCTTACCTTTCAAAACCGGAACACAGTAATGCTCACATTACCACTTGGCGGCAGAAATAGGTAGGGTGGCAGTACTTCCCTGAACGAACTCTTTTACAAGGAGCTGTAGACTGCTACTAAATAATAGTAATGTAACAACAATGTTGTGAAAATATCGGAATTCAGTAATTTATTTACTTTTTACTTTGGTGGCAAAAACGTAAAACACGTATTGAATACGAAGAAAGATTTTGCGAGAAACACTGTTTTTCAGGTTTCAGATCAAAGAACGAAATGTCTTCGTAAATTCAACAGCGATATTGCTATCTCTTTCTCTATTTCCACTAGAACTAATTTATTTTACTGAGCAGGAGGAATGCATTAAAATGTTCTTATTCTTATCTTTCAGATAAGCGTCGACTTGAAAGGTGAAGTGATCGACTCCTTCTGGCTAGTGCAGAACCACCACGGCCCTTTTGAAATAAATCGAGAATCAATTTACGAAGCAAAACGTGGTTAAAGTAAAAGCGCGATATATAACGTGACTGTACATTTAACGGAGATGTACCTACTGTCTGAAATAAAATTGTTTCATTCCATCATTCATTCATTTCATTTCATTCATTCATGCATAAATATTTTTGTAAATAAAGTATATATCGATATATCGTTTGTGAAGCGGTGTTTCAATTGCAATGGTATTTTTTTATATGGCTACCATTTAAGCCCTTTTTTCGTTAAAAATGGCTGCCGAAAAAGACTTGCCCTGATTCGGCTGAAAATTGGCACATAGGACCTTCTATGGGTGTTTGACAATAATTTGCACTCAAAATTGATTGGGAGCGAGGTGAATGGTAACACGATTTACGTATACCTCTGAGCAAACAATTTATGTGCAGAAGCCAAGAGGAATTCTGTAAGCTGAAGGCTAATTTGACCTTCAGACTGTCATGCCTTATCAAAAGCCTTTGAAATATGGAGACGCACGTCAAGCAATTCACCTGGTTTTTCTACCCCCATAAATGACACACACACGCATTCGAATATTGAAAACCTAACCGGACTCATGGATAAAATTTTAAAGAGACCAAAGACAAGGTGGCTACGACGATATCTCTGGGTAGCTATTCAACTAACTATCTATCTAATTATCTAACACGAGCGAACCGTAAAAATAAATACCTCATTTGTTAGGTACCTGCCTACCATACCTACTATAAAAATATTTCCACGAACAACTAAAATATCTATTTTAGTACCAACAACACTATGAGTTAAATACCACAAATATTCGACATACCAATGATAGCAATATACTATAATATATAATTCGCAACATCCCTTTGCTAGTGCTATCACCTAGCATCATGAGTGTAATATGGACATTGAGTTTCGTCATTACTTTAATCATTCTAACAATAGTTGTTGCAGCTGGAGCCAACCAATTACACATTGGTGACCCGGACCCCGAATACAATTGTTCTTACTGTCAACCTGAACAAATTCATATTTCTTTCGGTGGTAAAGTTATATTCATCCATTACTCATGCTCGTTGTGTTATATTTTTAAGTCATATCAATTCTGTGTCATGAAGCCTCGCGCCAATTACTATTTTTAACTGGGTTTTTAACATCTTGACCGTACAGAAGAACAATTATTTATACAGAAGCTCAAATGGTCTTTCCGATTAAGGATCAGAATCGATTTAAAATCTACGAAGTTAAGTCCAAAATTTTGTAATTTAAACTTATTCTTTTGTTTTGTTTCGGTAGAGAAAATCAACGATATTGTAGTGACATGGACGACAGTCGAAGACTCGCTAGAGAGCCGCGTTCAATTCGGGACATTTCACGGAGCGTTCTCCGAGGAAGCCAAAGGCAACCGCACCAGCTACCAGGTCCTACGTGGGCAGTGGATACATCGTGTCACTTTGAGAGACCTTTCTTTTAATACCACTTATAGTAAGCTGCTATTACTCAGACTGTCAAATCCACAAGAGATGCGAAACCTACCAAAACGCGTCCATCAAATAACATGAAGCGGAGCTGTTTAGTCTGCTGCTAGTGTGTGGGAACACACTAAAAGAAAATTACGTTAATTGCGATACTTTTTCGAAATCTTTTCCATACTTTGTTGCTATAACACAGTAACAATAAAACAAGTTAGCTAAGTTTACGAAACCTTTGCAATTGAAACAATTTTTTCGGATCTACAGTAAATAGCGCATACTTATTTGTTTTTTAAACAAACCAACGTTTCCGGTTCTTCACATGTCCTATGGTCACGCTTCATGACTTGAAAAATCTACTTTAGTACTTGCTTAAAATTTTTTGTTATACACCAAAAGTATCTGTACTGAGAAAACGATCTGCAATGAACAACGATGTTTCAGAGTACCGCTGTGGCTCCCGCTTTGCGTGGTCCGAACTGTTCTCCTTCACTACTCAGCCTGAAGGAGAGTCAGTGCTGCGTGTTGCTATTTACGGAGACATGGGGGTTGAAAACGCACACGTATGGATCATATTTAGTTTTAAATATGTACTTTTATCATTAATAGGAGTGACGGATACGATCGCTTTAAAATTGTGTGTGATATAAACGAGATATTGAAGTTAAAATAAGGGCTATTGGCAATGTATTACATCTCAAAACAAAATATCTATGTGAAGTTATAAATAGCTACTAAGTTTGTTATTTTAAATTGCCCAATGTCGATTTTAGAACACGCAATTCCAATAATTAAAGATAACAACTTATTTTTAATATAATAATTTAAAAATGATGGTACAATTTTAGTTTGCAAAAAAATGTTTTTTTTTGTCCAAATCGATGGAATTGCTTGTTTGATGACCTCCGTGGCCCACGGTTTACATTGTGTTGTGGGCGCTGGATAAGGAAGTCATGGCTTCGATTAAAATTAAACTGTTTTTTTTTAAATTATTTATTTCAGGAAAACCTTGTGTTGAAGTTTAGAGAGTTATACGCATAGTCATATATATCACAATCAACTCTCCTTGGAATCGCTAGAAAGCAGGCCTTAATATTTATAGGTATTACAAAGGTTTCAAAGTAAACTAGTTGAATTTATTTTGAACACAGGCTCTCCCGTACCTACAACAAGAGGCCGAAAACAAAAGCGTCGATTTCATTCTCCACGTTGGCGATTTCGCATACGATATGAATGATAACAACGCGCATGTCGGCGACCAGTTCATGCGACAAATACAACCAATTGCGGCAATTACACCTTACATGGTCTGCTCCGGGAACCATGAGTTTGCCAAGTAATGACGTAACATTTCGCACACTACTTTCGACTCGTGTCTTTCAAGTTAATTGTAATTCTAAAATACAGATAGAAAAATAAACTCGCTACAGCTACGTACTAAGAAGAATATAGATGCAGTCAACAGAACGCTAGGTTTAGGATTAAAATTCTACTCTACGCGAAACTGCGATCCTTGCGTCCTGCGTCCTGCGATCTGCAGACTGTACAAACTAGCTGGTAACGAGTATTTTCGTTTAAATACTATGTATAGATATCTATAGATTATATCATACAATGCAATTTTCGCAACTATAAGTAATCTATGAAAATGTTAATAGTCACAACAACTAACGGACCAGTCACTTGACTATTTCGACTTTTTTATTGTTCTCATAAAAACTTTGTCCAATAATAATGGTCTGCAGTGCAGAACCGGAGTAATTCTCCGCCCTTCTCATAAAATCTGTTTCAGTAATTTCACGCACTACAAGAGCCGCATGACCATGCCCAATCACCAACAATGGGAGAGCATGTTCTACAGCTGGGACATTGGACCTATTCACTTCGTGTCGATCAACACCGAGGCGTATAACTTTATATCACGATTGATATCATTCAATGACGGCCCATTAGTGACCCAGTTTAATTGGCTAATTAAGGATTTGGAAACAGCTAATTTGAAAGAAAATAGGTGAGGAGTTCCTTAATGTATATGTTATGGACGTACAGTTTCCAAAGTGTGCACTGAAACTAGCCTGGCAGTCTTGATTTTTCAGAGAGGTGTTGTCCGTATGTCAATGTATCTCCGGGACTACTACTTTGTTTGCCATTGTGGAACCCTGTCAACAATTTCATGTTTTTTGCTGTTTATCAGAGAAAAGAGACCGTGGATCATAATGTACGGTCACCGGCCGATGTACTGCAGCAGTTCTCAATTGGACACGTCCTTGTGCTTCATGGAGCCTACTAGAACCGGTGTTTGGCAAAACGTGTGGCAAATATTTACTGGAGGGAAATACGGTGAGTACTTAATAATAATAACGAAGAACTTACCAATGAAGTAAAAAATATTATTAATAATTTTGTTTTTAACCGACTTCAAAAAAGGGAGGTCTTCAATTCGACTGTATTTTATTTCGTGTGTATTTTACGTGATTACTCCGGCATTTGTTGATTTGTGAACCAATTTTGATAATTCTTTTTTTTTTGTTGGAAAGAAAGTACCTACCCTATTCAAATTTGAAGAAAATATTCCACCTCTAAGGGTGGCAAACTAGGGGATGAATCGTGTTTCGCCGTCCGATTTCAATAAAACTTGGCAAATAGATTTTTGAGGTCGATTTTTTAAATAAAACTGTCATAATTATTATTAACCGACTCCAAAAAAGGATGAGATTCTCAATTCGAATTTTGTTTGTGTGTATGCGATTACTCTGGTATTTGTAAACCGATTTTTATGATTATTTTTTGTTGGAAAGAGGATACTTCAAAATTGGTCCATTTAATTTTTATGTTTAATTTAGTAGCAGTAGAGCTCGATGTGAAAGAGTTCATCCAGACAAGTACTGCCACCTCACCTATTTTTGCCGCCAAGCAGTAATGTGAACATTACATTCAGTTTTGAAGGGTGCTGGTGAAATTACAGGCAAATGGAACTTGTTAACTTAAGTCGCAGGGTGACGGGTGCAGTGGCAATGCCCCTCAGATCATTGCGATTTAAAGCTCTGAGTGGCACTATAACTGTTATGGATAGGCGTGTGCATGTGTGGCTTACCATCAGGCGCACGACTTGTTCGTCCCGTCACTTGACATTACAAAATAGAAAATTTTAAGAAAATATTCCAAAAGTGGCAAATTAGGGGATAAATCCGGTTTCGAGTTTCTGTTAACATAAACGGAAGCTCTTGTGTTGAATATTTTTTATGAAGTTAATTTTCCCACCGTCCTTCCGCATAAAATTAATAAAATAAATAAGTAACAGATATAGATAATAGATATCGTTGGATTATAATATAATTTGGCACTTCGCAGTAGGACTAGTTCCTAGTACTAGATACAGGAAACGTTAAAATGTGGTCAGATTAGATTACGTGAAAAGTTTGAATTTCTAAAAGTGAAAGTTAAAGTTTATATTATTACCCAATTATTAATATAAACTTTTACTTTTATCCTGCGGTACTTTAAAATATATAATAATATCTACTCCAGGTTTAGAACCTCTGCTAATAAAATACGGTGTGGACGTAGTTATCTGGGCTCACGAGCACATGTACGAGCGATCTTGGCCACTTTATGACAAAAAAATCTACAATGGCTCCACTGAACACCCTTATACCAATCCAAGGTGAGCATGTACAATTCTAAGGACCTGCGACCCTCACTAGGTTGACCATATTCGTATTTGTCCGAAAGTGAGTCCATATTCGGTATTTGGCCGAATACTGAATCCATATTGGACAGAATAACAGAACATAGGCCGAACAAACCGTATGACAAATATTCGGTGCACATCTAATGTTTAACACTTTAGGAATGTATCTATTTCTCAAGTTCACTAGCACCTTTTTGGAATTAATTAAAAATTGATTTCTTAATTGTGTTTAAATTACTTTCCAGAGCTCCAGTACACATTATCACAGGATCAGCTGGCTGCAAAGAAGGGCGTGAGAATTTCTCAAGTACGTAATCACAAATATCGATCTACACTTTTTTACGAGTAGACAGACCCAAAAAAGCATGTGAAAAGATATAGTATTTCACTCACATTCTGCTCAAAATAGAATTCTTAGATAATTACCCGACTGAGGGAGGCTTATGTTTTTCAAGTGTATGTATGCTCATTTCTTTTTCACGCGCTGTACAGGCTTGATGATGGATTTTCACATACGAGGTGTCGTTAGATTCGTCTTGATTGTAGGAGTATCATAGGCTATAAAAATAATCAAAATAGTGAGTGGGTAAGTAATTTTTCCAGCTAAATATTTTTGCAGTCGTGTTTTTCTTTTTTAAATAATTTTTAGACTCGTTGATTTGTATACTTAATTTTAGGATTGCACAGCTAAACTAGGAATACCCATAGTTTAATGTGGCTGTGTATTGCAGTATTATTACCCTTTCACATACGCACTTATTTCAATGAAATTTCACATTTTATAATTTCATATTTATATGTATATATACATATATATATATATATATATATATATATATATTTGCCGAATTGCGCCACAATTCGCAAATTTCGCAATTCGGCTAGATTTTTGTATGGGTTTTGCATATACTTTTTCCTTTATGCAGCCCCAGTAAAAAAAATCAAAGGGGTTTAAGTCCGGAGAACGAGGAGGCCACAAAATTGAACCAAGGCGCCCAATCCACCTTCCGGGATATTCCGTGTTTAAATAATCACGTACAGAGCGAGCATAATGCGCTGGGCAACCATCTTGCTGAAACCACATTTCTCTATACATATATCTTGAGTGGTACATCTTCTAATAATGTTTGCAAATCGTTTTGGAGAAAATCCAAGTAGTTGTCGCCATTTAATGTTTCAGGCAGCTCAAACGGTCCAATTATTTGTTCATTTAAAATTCCGGTACACATGTTGACTTTGAATTGGTATTGGGACCGGTCTTCACGCATTAAATGCGGGTTTTCCGTGTGCCAACCATGTACATTGTGCAAGTTTAAATAGCCATCTTTTTTAAATGTCGTTTCGTCAGTCCATAAAAATTTGTTTATAAATTGCGGATCTTCACATATACACGTTGTACATGATACGGGTGATATTCGTGTTGTTTTAAAATTCGATGAGCAATACTTTTTGGTATTCCAGTGGCTCTTTCAATCGCACGTACTGAAGTGCTGGGTGATCATTTCGAATTTCTTCTAAAACTAAGTCGTCGTCGTCTCATTGAGGTCTTCCACCGCTCGTACGAGTACTAGGCAATCGTCATTCTGAGTATGCCCCGTGTACATTGACGAACACGCGGTGATCTGAGTAACGCTTTATAAGTTTTGGTACCTCTCGCGATACAATCTGGCTGCGGCAGAGCCATTACAATGGCATTCACCATAAATAAGATGCATGTTCGCATATTCTTCAGCTGTGTACAGATGCGGCATGTCGCAAAACGTGTTAGTTTTGCTAAGTGCTAACTAATACAGTTTACACAACACAAATCGAGTCCAGAGAATAAGCCAAAGTCGTCAACACAAGTGCAGTATCAAGTCCAGGGTAACACAAGCCAAAGTCGTCAGTACAAAAGTTACACGATTACGAGTTTAATGCCATACGACATTTTTGCTTTGGGGTAATGCCGTCGATAGTAATAAAATCGTTGTCCTGCAGAAACGTGCGATTAGGGCAATTACCCAGAGTGTCTTTGAGATATATGTTTAAAGAGATTAACATTCTTACTCTAACGTCACAATACATTTATGAAAATGTTTTTATGTTAAGAAAAATATTATAAATATTGCTATAATATGTCCATAAAAATATATAATGCTTTGCCAGAAGCGATCGCAGACTTACCCTTAAACATATTTAAAAACAAATTACTTTTTGACTTTGACTTGTTATGTGATCTGTGTATATGTATATGATATCAAAGATTATGTTAAAATGAAAATAAATTGACACAACCTCGTTTATAAGAATAACTGCTTCAATATATTTATAAGACTTTTTTTAATTTATCAAATGTAATTAAATCACTACAAGGACTTACCTTTAAATCACAATTGACAAAATGGCTTTTGACACATTGCTTTTAAAGTAATAAAGAATATTTAGTAGTTACAAATACCAATTGACAATAATTCTAAATGCAAATTGCTTTGTAATTGTAGAGATAAATGTGAAATACCATTAACATTTGCACACCTGCGTGCAGGTTCAATACAATAAACCTAATTTTACTCAAGATCTGTATAAATACTGTATTTTGGCAAATAAACGTATTCTATTCTATTCTATTTTTTTTATGAAAAAATTGAAATATTATAATTGAAAAATAGTGACAAACATAATATTAATACGATTAATAAAAGTAAACCAAAATTCCATCCATCATTCCTTGCCATCCATTCATTTAATGTATACGCACGCTTCTTTATGAAGATTCCGATTGATATTCAAAATTTGTCATTTACGAGGTTTAAATGTAGTGAAACAAAAACTTTATAATGAAGGTTATGCAGCTTCTGCGTACTTGGATGAAAAAAAAAATCATGGTAGTAACCTGTTTAGCTCTTGCAGGTTAGGTACCTGTCTTGACCTAAGATGTTTAAATTAAATAATGTAATGATGAATTTATTCAAATGTGTATTTACATAGAGCAACCCCTAGAGTTTCTTGTTCATTCTTCTCGGGGTAATCTGCGTTGCGAATGAGCAGTAGAATTAAATCAGTAGGACGATTTCAAGTGTAATTTGCTAACCTATGAAACAATATTTGACTTTGACTTTGAATAACAACTGGTCAAGAAATAGCCCTTTTTAAAATTCCACCATAGTTCCTATCTTTGTCATCTTTGTGGAGTGGCACATTTAATCGTTTTCGATTTATCCCTTCAGAGCAACCTACGTGGAGTGCGTTCCGTTCAAGAGACTACGGCTACACTCGTTTCCATGCTCATAACAATACGCATATCTACTTTGAACAGGTAATTATGTCTACCACGAAGCGTCCAGTTACACGACGCGAAAGTCTTCGCGCGGCCCGCCTCACGGCGACCGCCAAGTTACCACGCTTTCACATACATTAATGGCGAATCTGACTTCTATTTACTAGGCAAACAACATTTAAATTCCTCTGAATAATACAATCACGCGGTAATCAATTCAAGTCAGGCTAACCCGCGTGCCTGAGACGCTCTTATAAGACGCAGGAGGTCGCTGCGCGACGGCAACACGGACACCGCTCTTCGACCGCGCGGCGCGCGGCGAATAAATGCATCGCCTAAGGCAGTGGCGTAGCGTGAGAGGTACTGAGGGGGCCATGACCCCAGGCGGCACAGCAATGGGGGCGGCAGCGGCGAGCGCGGCCGAGCCCTAAGTAGTAAAAAAATAAATGCCACTATTTAATTTTGAGAAAACGATATCGTGATTGTTCAGGATGCCATGCCTGCCCTCGCCCCCTTTGTGTTGTCACAAAGGTGGCAACGCCAGATACGGCAAAATCGAGCCGAGCTTGTCAGAACGAATTACTTTTGTAATCGTGAAAATAGAGGAGGCAGTAAATTTAAGGTTGGCCCCGGGCAGCGGCAAAAATGTACGCTACGCCACTGCACTTAGAGCGCCTTCAAACTAGACGCTTACAGAAGTGCTGTAGTGGCACCACAGTGGCGCTGCAGCCGCCCCTCTAATTTTCATACAATATTTTATAAGCGCAATTGCAGCGCTACTGTCATGACACGCGCATCAACTACAGCTGGAAAACGAGGCACACCATGTATGTGTTCATGTAAGAGTTCCGTATATACTCGTGCAGATTCGCACCTGCAGCACGCCCTTCTGGAGGAAGTCTCCAGTAGCGTTCTGAGCCAAGGTCCATGCCCACCTGGGCGTCCTCAGCTCCGCTACTTAAATTATTACACGGATTAAGAGCCTTTAGCTCGCCCTTTAGTCCGGTGGCGCAGTCAAGGCCATCAGCGTACCACTACAAAGTATCCTTAAAAAAACCTACATGGTTAATTACCACTTAATTACTAAGTACTTATTATTACTATGTAACTGCCTCCATGGCCGAACGGTTACCATGACTGCCACGCTGAGGTCCCAGGTTCGATTCCCGGGCCGGGAAAAATATTAGTATGGCCTACATTGATTATTCTCTCGTGAGTTTGGGTGTAATTTGTGGTTGTCTATGTGTGTGACCATGGCACCCGCGACACAGGGTTTCCCTAGTGCAGGGATACGTTGAGTGTGTGCATTATTATTATTATTATTACTACATTTGCCGTGCGAAGTCTGGCTTAACAGCACAAAACAAAATAAAAAGTTATTTTGTGCTGAACACTATGACAAACAGGTACTTACTTACTTTCGTATTGGAATATCGCAAAGCACTTTAAATGTCTAACTCATTATGACTCGAATTCAGACTATAGTAAATCCAATTTCTAATGTCCTATTTACCCAAGCCCAACATTATACCTCTATAGATAAATAGTTTATAATTTTATTTTTGGTATTGATTGTTCAGGCGAAACTGACAAAAATACCATAGAAAAAACAACCATTATCTAAGTACAAATTTTATTTTTCAGGTAAGTGTTGACTTGAAAGGAGACGTTATCGACTCCTTTTGGTTAGTGCAATTACGTCATGGTCCATTTAAAGTACCTACCTAAATGAAAACGAAGTTCTTGACAGGATGATGTGGAGTAGCTTGATGTATATAAATGTAAATTGTTGCATTATAATAATTATATTCTTGAAACTTTCGACGCGATGTATTATTTATGCCAATTTTATTATTTATGCGGGCGAAAAAACTTCCTCGCAAGCTTCGCATTGATGGCGACTCTAGTGGCGCATTTACACCGGCGACGAGCGAGTCATCTGCCGCCTTCGGCAGACTACTTCACTTTAGTCACTTCGATCTACTTTGTCGCCAAACGACTCACTATTTACATATTATATGCTATTTACACCTTCAGCGAGCAAGCGAATGTCGTCTGGCGACTTGATTGATGTAAATGCGCCATAGCAGTGTCAAGTGCGTTCAAAAACAAAAGAAATATTGAAAGATATACAAATTGTCGACTATTCGATTGGTTAATTTGTGCAATCATGTTCTTGTTTTATTTTACGTGCAATAAAGCTGTATGTATGAACTATATAAATATATTATATGTATGTGACAAACATAAATGTTCATATCAAGAGAGACATATTAATCCTTGTAGCAGTTAAATTTTATCATGTTTTTGAACTTATACATTGGTTTGATTTGATGTATTAATTCACGAAAAAGTTATAGGTTTGTTTATTTCTTCGAAAGAGAGCAATAATAAGCGTAATCGCAGTCTGCAGTGTTTGTAAAATGTGAATGCACGAGAGCATTTTAATTCATGAAATTCAATCAACGCGTCGGCACGGAAACTGTCGTCGGCTCCGTCCGTTTGCCGATACAAATTAAATTATAATAAAAGTAGTTATTATTATTCAAAGTGGTGCAGAGAATAACATGAAGTATTTTTCACTTTTGTTAATAATTACTGACACAATTTGTGCTACAACAGTAGTGCAGAGTTCTGATCTTCCCTACGATTGCGTCTATTGCCAGGTGGAGCAGATTCATATCTCTTATGGAGGTATTTTGTTATAATTATTCTCTTCATATTATTTTTATATGTACATTCACAATCATTTTCAATTTTCTTAGTCTTGATATGCATGGTTCTGTCTGCATGACTTGTGTAAGAATAAAGCAGTTATTAATCGTTTTTTTTATCACATTAGTATTCTTTTATTGTCAAACTTACAATAATACATAATATGTTATTTTCCTATTTTTCGACAATAGTCAGTAACTTAAAAATACAATAATATATATTTTTTCTGATTAGACAACATCATATTGCTCTGATCCAAAAGTAACTAAAACACTGTCGGCTAAATTTGAAATCTCGTAAGTTTGTTTTTTTGCTCTTCAAGCAACAACAAAACACAAAATGGGCGCCTTGACGTCGAGTTGAGGACACCAGCCCATTACACCAAGTACTCTTCAAGTGTCAGATTGGGCAATAAACCCTTTAGATATAAAATAAAAGTATAAGACCTAATCATAGACTGTCACATAATTATTTCTAGTAATTTTGTTATTTGTGCTTAATCAACAATTCGCATTAATGTAGGTTATGAGCTTTACGAATTTAGCCAATGACTTATGTTATTGAAATCTGAAAGAATGATGGTACTACAAACACCTGGACCCGAGACAATGTTGAAAGTATCTTTATACTATAATAATTTTGGAAGCCTTTAAGGAAATTAGAACTTACTAGTTTCTAATCATCAAAGAATACCAACTTAATGGTTACAGGTTTCTTACCACATGGCTATTTCAATGAACCAACTTGTTAAAATAGTTGCTCTGTTGTAAGGGAAATTAAAATAGTTTATTTTTAAAATAGAAGTTTACATAATCGTTGCCCTTGAGTGATAACTTTTTATACTCATTTACCATGGTTTGTTTTTACTGATATAATTATGTTGAATTAAAACCTTAAACATGTTTTTAAAATTATTATTTAAATAATGTAGCATCTGAGAGGCACAATTTGACTTATTAGAATGCTAACTACAAACAATTCATTATTTTATTAAATTTCTTTACTATATTTTACACCAAATCTTTGTCCTGATAAAATACATAGAAATCATCTTATTCACTCTTATTATTATAATTATATTATATTCACTCTAAGATGACGAGTTGGACAACTACAAAGAATAAGGAACATTGCGAGAGTTCTGGACAAATCTTCTAGCTGAACGATCACAGTAAATCTTTAATTATGATTATATTCGTCGTTTAAATATTAAATAGTACTTCTCACTACGCTACAACCACGGCTACTCTCCCACAAGTGGTGGAGGCGCCGGGTATCGGATGTGGACTACCGTGGGTCCATAGGACATTACCGGTAGTAAAAGCGGTATGCTTGACGCTGAAACATGCTAATGTTTTTTTTCATAACATCAAGTGATGGAACGAACAAGTCTTGCACCTGATGGTAAGCTACACGCCTGTCCATAACAATTACAGTGCCACTCAGAGTTTTAAATTGCATAGATCTAAAGGGCACTGGCACTGCGCCCGTCACCCTGAGACGAAAGATGACAAGTCCCATGAGCCTGTGATTTCACCCTTACTCTTCAAAACCGGAACAGTAATGGTGACATTAGAAATTAAAAGTAAGTACCTATAATTGGTGTTTTCATGCCAATTTTGGTGCATGCGGTAATCAGGCTGAATAGTTTGGCCGAGTATTCGAATACCGAATATTCGGCCTGAGAGCGAATATATTGTTTGTTGCAACACTAGTATGCTAACACTAGTATACATAAAACACTAGTATATATATATATATATTCGGTACAATCCCTGCTATACTAAGTTAGAAAACAGATTTCTATGACAAGCCGATGACAATCGTGTTATATCGGCAATTCACCCTGTAGCTCTATATCGGTTTGGCTATTGTTTCAGTTTATATTGCTCAGTGATTTATTCCCTGCGGTACCTACTTGGTATGATATTACGCATTATCTTCACTGATATTATTTTCAGAGAAACCTAACGATATAGTTATAACATGGAATACGAAGGCCGACACGGCGGAGAGCCTCGTGGAGTACGGTGTAGATGAGATAGACAAACGCGTAGAGGGATGGCGGGTGTCGTTTATTGACGGGCGCGGACAATGGGTGCACCGCGTGCAACTCACCGATCTGCTTTATGATACTCGATACGGTAAGCGTCGTATAGGTTGAATTCAAAATTGCCATACCCAAGAACAACTTGCTCACAATACTAAGTGAACTATAATGTACTAAAAGACCCTTATAGGGTTATATACTTCCTAACACCGATCGACATAACTTACAATTTTTTACATTTCAACATTATCCATGAAATGTTTTAATAATAGGTACCACACGTACAAATAAATTTTCTTCAAAAATGCTCGGAAATATTTGCATTACTTTAAAAAAGAGAACATACGAAGTTTATCATTTATGGAGCGCATACCGCACGACACGGTACGAGGTTTGCAAAGTCTTGCGAAAATGAGTGAAATATTACAAAGCTTGGGGAATTATGGCCCTGTGCAAGGACATATACGGTTTGATAAGGAGATTGATAAAATTGTTTGGTTACAGATGTCATTTTTATGTTAAAGAGTTATACAATCTATCGAGTTCTTAGGTTTTCGCGATTGTTACACATTGAAAATGAAAGTATTTTTTCAGATCTAACAAATGATTTTTTTTATAATACTAAGTAACGGAACGTACAAATCGTGCGGCTAATAATAGGCGATATGTCTGTCCATAATAGTTGCAGTGCCACTCAGAGCTCTGAGAAGCACTGCAACTGCGCTCGACACTCTGAGACATAAGTTGACAAGTCCCATGTGCCTGTAAGAATATACTTCAAACAAATATGCGCGATTTAGATGTTAGATTAATCTAACAATCGAAATAGAAGAAAGAAGAAAAATCGCGTAGGTATATTTTCTAACATTAATATGTTAGACATGACTGGTTTGTGATATGACTACTATCTCAGTCAGCCGTGATCGCAGGATCCGTAAAGGACCCGAAACGTTGGTTTGTTTATAAAAACAAATACCTTACACGCTTTAGATCCGAAAATATAGTTTCATTTCCAAGGATAAACAATCTTATTATCATGGCAGTATATCACTGCGGGTCGCAATACCGGTGGTCAGAGCAGTTGTGGTTCAGGACGCCTCCTGCTGGCGAAGACTGGGTGGTTCGCGCCGCCATTTTTGGGGATTTGGGAGTTGATAATGCACGGGTGAGAATTTAAGTGTTCCATTACAAAGCGTGGTTTATTTATATCACATTAGGTGCTTTAACGTATAGTCTTCTATACGCGATTCTTAGACAAATTTTCCACTAAACTGCTGATCGCGAACGGCTGGACGCGCGATTCTTATTTATTCAAATAAGTCATATACAGGTACTAATTCCAACTGACGCGGCCGCGACTCGGAGGTCGTCTCGACTACAAAAGAACATGCGGGTCGATTAGACGCGCGATTCAACATCTGCTACATATACTGCAATCGCCACTGTCCGACGTCACTGTAGTCGCGCGCGACTGAACGTGTTATTGTGAACTACGTTTACTGACATTCGTGTCGTAATTCAAAAACGACGTGTTCCCGTAACTCTCACTATAGAACAAACAAAATACACCTCTTGTAGTGCGTTTTCTAAAAAAGGATGTATCCGAAATATGGTTTTCGTTTTCTTTTTGATAACAAGTACTGACATGCTATTTGACGTCTATTTTGAAAATTAGCTGTTTGTATGTAAAATACAGTCGCGGGCGACCAGTCACGCACGCAGAGTCTATTAAAACGAACCGCTATATGTCTAGCGTCTACGGCTATCGCTTAGTGGAAAATAGCTCTTAATGCTCGTTATTGTAATCAATGAGTTACACAAAATGTCTGAATTTGCTATATTTCGCTTAACTGTTACTTCCCCTATTGTGCAAATTACCTACGTGTGAAAATGTCTGCATTATTTGAAATTTACCAGGCGCTACCTTACATTCAAAACGAGGCACAGCGCAGTAAGTTCGACGTAATAATTCACGTGGGTGACTTCGCGTACGATATGCACGAGGAAGATTCGAGGGTAGGAGACCAATTCATGCGTCAGATACAGCCACTCGCCGCCACCGTGCCTTACATGACCTGCCCTGGGAACCATGAGGAGAACCGGTATCCTCTCTAATATTTTCATAACATATTGTTTGATATATTTTAATTGCCCGAATAAAGACGAATTGATTTGACTCAGACTGTTCAGATCAGTATGCACCTTAGATTCTTATCAAGTAAATTGTGCTCCTTTCCTGTTCACTTACCTTCAGGTGAAATAGGGTATTTGACAACAAAATAGACAAATTGATGGTGTTATCAAATTAAAAAAATTGTGTCTATTTTAATTCTGTTTTCAAATGAAAAAAATAAAATAGTTACAATCACTCAGAAACAAAGACTTGGGCTGCTAACAGATTGACTGCATTGCTGCTAATGCGTGAAGTATTAATCAACTTCATGCATTTGGGACCATAACTGCATAAAGTTGATAACAACTTCACGCATTACCTGCACGCAGTCAAAACTCAACTGCATGCAGTTAAGATTTCAACTTCAAGCGTCGATATGAACGATAGTCCGAGAATGGAAAGTAGTAATTGAGATTCTTACGGAGACATTTATTATTTTTTACGTCTGAAACAATTTTTTCTAGTAACGGCACAAGGTACTGCCTAAGGTTAATGTCGACCGCATGCAGTCGATCTCGACTGCATGCAGTCGGTTTCGTCTGCATGTAGTGTGTATTATACGGACTTCGCGCGTGCATTTCGTTTAGTAGCAGGCTTAGAAAGAATAAGGCAATACTTATTTGGCAACATATAAACCACATACACGTCGTTGTGAAATAATTAATAGAGCACCCTCCACCACTGATTTTTAACCATAAATACCCTTGGCGGTACTTGATATATTACAAAACGAAATACAGATTAACTTTCAGCATGTTTATGGTAGTTGAGAGACTAAAAACATTGAGTCCAATACCCTACACATGCCAAACACATGCGTGAAAAAAAAATCAACGCAAAAAACGCAAGGAATCAAGCAAAAGACATGATTTATAGCTCAAAATTCATGGTATAGTACCAAAATAATTTCACAGAAACTTCAGCAACTACCGCAATCGCTTCTCAATGCCTCTCATGAACGAGACCGACAGTCTATTCTACAGCTGGAACTTAGGCTCCGTGCACTTTATTGCGATCAATACCGAGGCATACTATTTCCTCAATTATGGCGCCGCGCCACTCGTCAACCAGTACCAGTGGCTGGAGAAGGATTTGAAGGAAGCTACCAAGCCGCAAAATAGGTAAGAGTTTTTTAAACATTACCTTGCTACGCTTACTCGTTACCTTCTGCATAATGTGAAGAATTGGGAGCGAAATGTATACGGCAACAATCACAACCGTATTTATGAAACTAATATAACAAAATAGAAATAAATAAATAAAATAGAACTGCCTTCGTGGCCGACCGGTTACCGTGCCGGGTGCCGTGGACTGCCACGCAGAGGTCCCAGGTGCGATTCCCGGGCCGGGAGAAATATTTGTATGGCCTACATTTATTTCTCTCGTTCAAGCATAATGATCGAGCGTATATATTGTCGAGCGATTCATTATTATTATTAATGATATTTACAAAAATGCAGGCAGTATGTATGTACATACATAAAAAAAACTATGAGTGAAAAAAATTGGCGCGAATTTGTAGTTAAAGTCCATAAACGAATTACTTTTTATTATTTATGTTACGATTTGAATCCTCAAGTATTCGTTACCGGTGACTCTATAGCCAATACTCAATAAATACCTAAATAATATAATAATGTAGTCAGAGCCCGTATTTGTTCGTTGAATGATAATGAAGTAGTTATGATAACTATAACGTAAGTATACTTAATAATAAATTAATACTTCATATTAATACCTAGGTACCTAAATTACAAGTTCATTTTGGCGTTTTCATAACGTGTGGTCACCTTGCATTATAGATTTACATACTTACATATAATAAAAAAACGAATATCTTTTTAACTAAACAAATAAAAACGAAATCTGAAGTGACAGAGATTTAGTAGTAAATTACTACTTTACTAATTATAGTCTCTTTAATACTTACAAATCCAAAGATAATGGCGTTTGTTACTTTTCATAAATGTGAGGATTGATTGAGCACTTAAAAAAAAATTCAAAAACGTTTCACATTAGTGGCTTGTTTTATATTCAACAAATTCATATGCAACTTTTATTGAATCTAGACATAAACGAAATTTAATACTCTTATAAGATTCTTTGGAAATCGTTCTTTTTAAAAGCGCGCGGATTGAGTGATCATAAGAAAGTATTTGTAAAAATTCGAAAAAGGCACTACATAATCGATCTGTAATTAAAAACGATAGCTTAACAAAACTTTTACTAAAAACTAATACAATAATATTACATGCAAACTTAATACTTTTATGGATCTGACTGGCCCGATGTGGGAACTGAGTGAGCACACATTAAGCTACTTTTCTTTTTACAAATAGAAAGATTGGTTTCTACAATTGTTTTAGAACTTTTACTAAATGGCTAATATAATTTAAACTTTTTACAGAGGGCGCTCACTCAATCCACACATACGTCGTGCTTCAACTAATAAAATTATTAATCATTTATACCACGCACTTCACTTAAAAATCTAAAGAGATTTGATTCATAATTAATCTCAAATCAACAAAAAATATTCCGCCTTGTGTACCTAAAAAGTTTTATCTACCTAATTTCAGTGGCCATTTTTATTATTTAAGTTGTCAAGTATATTATCGTGAAATGTTAATAATATTTCATGATAATATTCTAGAACATTCTTCTTCTTATCGCATACACTATATCTAAAACTATCCATGTGCATGGAGTAGATTGTCACGTATTGTATGGTTTGACTCAGGCGGCGACGTCCTTGGCTGGTGATGCTGGGCCACCGGCCGATGTACTGCAGTAACAGTGATGATGTCGATTGCGGCGAAGAGTATACGCGCCGTGGTATTTTCGGTATGCTCGGTATGTCCTACAGGAATTTTGTGTGTTGCCACGCCCGTTAAGCTGTGGCAGCCTAATGGCTCTCGGAGTTTATGCGCGAAATTTAATTTGAAATGTACCGTGAGCTTTTCCCTGAAGGAAAACATCGTGATGAAACTTGCACGTTGAAGAGATTCACAAACTTCGGGTCAGCATGGCTGATCATGGCCTATACCCTCGCTTGGGAGAGGACCAGTGACCTGGGTTGATGATGTTGCCAAGCCATCTAGCTATGGGCAGCGGAATTTTTAAAAACTGCATGTAAATGCCATTTCTTGGACACTTGAATTACTTCCATAGCTCTAGACACGGAACTCCCTAAACAGAATCAATTTAGAAAAATAAGTTTCCTAAATTAGTTTAACTGTAGTGCGTCTAGAATCTTAAGGGCCACTAACCTACCGAAGTGCTTTTTTACGGCTTAGTTTACTTGAATTTCTCAAGTAAATTAAGCCGTAGTTCGATACAATAATAAGATTAAGAGTCTTGCCAACATTGTGTAAGATATTTTAAAGAAGGAAAACCTAGATCAAAAGCTGGGTAATTTTCAGATTGGGTTTCTCAACCTAATTTCGGTGGCCATTTTTATTACTGAAGTTATCGAGTATATTATCGTGTAATATTAAATAGTACTTCATAATAATATTCTAGAATATTCTTCTTCTTATAGTAACGACGGCATGCGGCCGCCGTGGTGAAAGGTGGATGGTGTTCCATACACCTATAATTAATGATAACTGTCAAGAATTTTTATTAGTTCAGATTTACCATTTCTTGTTGTTACCCAAAAGTAGTACTAACATAATTTACTGCTTTTGAGCTTTATATTGCTTAATTATAACTGCACACTTCATTCATGCCAGACAGAATCCCAAAGAGTAGACACACTTAAACCTATGGTAATTAACGTTAAAAACAGAAAAAAAAAGAATAAATTATTCACATTGTGCCAATGCAAGAAGTGTATTTAAAACCACTTTGACCCCAGTCGTTTTCTCTTTTAGAATGTTTTATTATTTAAGAAAAACCCTTTGTTTGTTGGGGTATACTGGGGTATACTCGACTATGAGGCAGGATAAGTTGAATAAGAATAAATTCACTTAGTACTATGATGTCATTGAATATTGCGTAATTGTTGTGTATCAGAACTGTAAGTTTATGTAAATGTTTTAATACACAATGCTGTTGGTGTTTCTACTGTGAATAAATAAATGAATAGAAGTTGATAAACAAACACCCGCGTAGGCCTGGAGCCGCTCCTGAAGAAGTTCGGAGTAGACCTGGTAATCTGGGCGCACGAGCATTCCTACGAGAGGACGTGGCCACTTTACGACAACGTGGTCTACAACGGGTCCTACGAACATCCGTATGTTAATCCTAGGTAATGTACTTTAAGATTATATGCACGGATTCCTAATAAAAGAAAATAGCACTGCCTATAGTATATCTTTTTTGAAGATCGAGTAAAAAAATATTTGCAGGGTTGCCAGATTTAGTATTTGTCGATAGTTTTATCGACATATTGTGAACTTGGGTAAAGTGCCAAAAATGACTGAATTGTGAATGTTACCGTTTATTGCCCGTGATCCAACTGCGTAGTCCAACTAATTGGACCAAGGGCAAAAAACTTTACCCTTGGTCCAACTAGTTGGACTACGGGCAATATTGTATGGGCATTGGACCTACTGATCGGTTAGTACCGTCACCGTCAATATTAATAATGTTACTGATTCTGAACTAACTACAATTGTTCAATAGGATGATCCCTGTGACAGTTCATAAAAAATTGCAAGATATAGTCTTGTAATAACGTGCACTTTTTAATGTATTTTAAGAATTATTGTTGTAAGTATCTCTTTTAAATGAAATATTATATGGTGCGTGCGGTCACTGAAGAGCGCCGCAGCTGGCTTTAAAACCCAACGTCAACTGTTCAGATCAGCAAATTCGGTCTACGGTGAAATAAGCCTGTAAATTCTAAGTATTCCAGTTACCAGGCCCATACAATATTGCCCGTAGTCCAATTAGTTAGACTACGCAGTTGGATCACGGGCAATAAACGAATGTTACGACGTTCTCATGATTACTAATTGTGTTATTGTACTTCTTTACTCTTATTTTGTACATTTTAATGTCGGCAGGTGGATTTGTTTATGTATATTAACAACCAACCGTGTTGCAACATCTAGCAACCGTGACCATGGGACCTGTAAAGGGCCCGAAACGTCGGTTTGTTTGAAAAAACAAATATACGCGATTTAAATCCGGAAAAATAGTTTCATTTCCTATATGTATGTATGTGTAATTTTAAATTAAAAACTTTAAATTATATCTCCTATTTTTAATACATATACTTTAAAATTTAGTGTATGTATGAACGAATTTTCAAAAATCAACAATTCAAATGTGCCTGTACCCCGCAGTTACTACATTACAGTTACACAGCTGCAGACGTATAATGGGCCGATGATGAATCCAATGAATTTCGCCTATTTATTTCATAAGCGTAACCAGCGTTCAGTCGATAGTCGATATAATATTGATCGACTACAATCACTAGCTGCTTGCAAGCGAGCAACACTTATGAATGCAATGCAATGAACTGTCATTTTACTCCGTCTTCAAAAAAGACAGACTTTAAGATTAGTATTATTATTTATTATTACCAAAATGCGTTAGTTGATAAGGAGCAACTGAAAAATTAAATTCTCGTACAGGGCTCCTGTCCACGTGATCACCGGATCTGCCGGCTGCAAAGAAGGCCGCGATCACTTTAAAAGTAAGCCAACAGCCAGTTCGTATTATTCGTGAACTACATTAATTTTATTTATATAAACGGCATACCTATCTCGTTGAGCTATGTCGTTTAGTAACGAAACTTGATAATCTCTATTCAATTGTTATATTAGAAAATATGATGAATTCAGGAAATAATTCGTCTTGTTTTTTGAGGTAACTCATTATTAAAAAGCACTAGTGAATTTTGATATTTTTTTTTGTTTAAATAAGTGATAAGTATGATAATTTATAACGTTTGGTTGAATATGTCTTAAAATGAGAATGCGACTTCAATAAAGTTGTTTTAACAATAATGGACATTTCGTAATGGCCTACAGTCGTAACAGATTTATGCACTCTCTATATCAACTCGTCCTTCAATTTAGAAGCTTTAAATATAATAAAACAGTCGCATTGAAGTATCAGCTATCCAAATTTTTATTTCAGTTCCAGTTAAAAGCAGGTTTTTGGTTCACAGTTCGCTAACTTGAAGATTTCCTTATTTTATATAGTCGCGTTTTAAACTTGGGAGGTATTACCACACATGGATCCTTTGGAAACACCAAAAATAATTTATATATAAACAAAATATATTTGTTTGGTGGTGAGAATCTAAAGACTGTTAGGTATTTCCCCTACTCCTAATATATAGAAGTGTGAACAAACCTATTAAAACAAGTCAATTTCAAGACGTCATTCTTTAGATTTTAATTATATAAAGTATCAGTTTCAGTGATATAAAAAAAAACATTTAATTATTATTTATACAAAAAGCGATCTAACACAAAAATTATTTCGATCCCGCTTGACTCGAACCAGCGTCTATGGCTTCAACGTGGCTATAAAGACATAGTACAGGGGTCTACGCTCGTTCTTTGTCCGACATCCGCCTGAAACAATTACTGTCAAATAAGTAATACTCGTCCAAATTGAATCAACAATGTCAACTATGAAACTTCATTCGTGTCATGCGTTTCCAGGTCCAGGCGACAGAAGCTGGATCGAGTCCAGTCGGATCGAAGGAATTAGTCTTTGTTTATTCGATATTTGTATCAATAACAATAATAGACCAGTGGAGTATTTTCACAAAAAAAAATAGACGACTATCATGGTAAAAAAACATCGCGATATTCAATAAAATAAAAATATTGCAAAATCTTTCATTACCCTATACTCTAGCCAAATTCGATATAGAATGTTTTGTAACAAAATGTTGCTAGGCAACCAATAATAGCAGGTGTAAAGAACATTCTTTGTCAATGCTCATTATTTAGGCAAGCTCAGCTCAAGGCCTGCTCGCATAATTCGAATTTAAGCAGGTAATTTATGTATGTAAAAATAATTCTTACCTAGTCAATTATTACAAAGTTCGCAAAGTCTATTGATATGTATGATTTATGAATAAAATAATTAAAATTTTGGTACCAATTAATAGCAGCCTATTGATAGTATTATAGTATAAAACGAAACAAAATTGTAAAATTATATTAGTTAACTACATATTCATCATCAATTTCCAATTTTGAACTTGAATTACTACTCGAACTCAAATGTTTCCAATATCTCCCTTCAAACGAAAAAATCATTAGGGGTGACACAGTTTTATAAATAATTATTTACTGGTAATTTTTATGTAGATTTCAAATTACCAACTAGCGGTTTGAAACTTCTATTAAACAAAATTTATCTCGGACGTTACTTCACGCTTCATAGTTATAAACTATCAGGAAGCCTAATCAAATTTCAGGGAAAAATACTGAAATTGTGGTAACTGTAAAACAGTCTGAGGTGAAAACCCTAAAAACATACGTTTGTTTTTCCTTGTTTTCATTTATTCTACATTGAATTTTGCAAGAGTATAGTTACCCAATTGCTTGAAGTGAATTTTGTACATTAAGAGCATATGAAACTTGAAAGCTTAAACCATTCTTATCGTAATTTAAATTTTAAGTGTCAAGGTTGACGTGATCTTGTACTTTAGTGTCCGCGTTTACAGACAACCCACAAAGCTGGTCGGCGTTCCGGTCACAGGACTTCGGCTACACGCGGCTGAAGGCATACAATAAGACGCACATCAACATAGAACAGGTATTGTGATTACGCTTATCAATGATATTATAAAGGATATAAAATACGCGTGCAATTAGCAAACAATAAGTTATAACTTAGAAAATAATTAAGTATAAATTATACGATAAACCGACAACAGACTTGTAAACCGGCGCACCTGCCCCGGGCGGCAATTTCACAGATAGTCGTACAGTTTAAAGAGTCGTGGTTTGTATATTTAAATGAAGCTGTTCACACAAGAACAACAGTAACCGTCAGGATGGCTGGTCGCCTGTGGCGCCTGGCACTGAGTGTATATTCAAGAATTGCTACCTATTTGCTACCTTTTCTAAATAATTGCTACCTATGATATATTCTGAGAAATTAAAAAAAAAATTGACCAGCCATTCTGACTATGAATGAAATATTCTTTATTGCACATAAAATTATTAAAATACAATACAATAGCTTAAGTATAATAGTAGTAGTAAGTCAATGTGCAACAGGCGGCCTTATTGCTATGTAGCAATTTCTTCCAGGGAACTTTAGGACAGACAATTCGGATATGCAAAAGGGGTGCAACCAAAGAATATCATCATAAAGTACACTACATAATAAGTAATAATAAAAATATATACATATCCATAGATATACATATACATACAAATAACAATAATATTATTAATACATACATAACAATAAATACACAATAATATTAAACGCTTATATACTTTTAAAGGAAAAAGAAAAATCAAGTATAAATGTAGGAAATAAATGAAAGGATAGTCGTAGTAGTAATGAGAGGACAGACGAAATGTATGAGTTGAGGAAGTGATCCTTGACACGATGTTTAAAGGAATCAAGAGAAGGGGATCGTCGAATCGATTCAGGGAGAGAATTCCACAATCTGATCGCAGAAATGGTAAAAGAGTTGGAATAAAAGTTAGAGGTATGAGAGGGCAAGTTAAGTAAGAGAGTATCAGAGGAGCGAAGGGGACGACAGAGTGTAGAAGAGTGGAAAGTAAAGCGATCTTTAAGATAAGAAGGCGTGAAGGGATAGAACAGAATTGAATGGAGAAGTGAAAGTATATGAAGACTATGATGGTTACCTACCCTCTCGGTTTTATACATCATCAACCTCACCAGACAAGTTCGCCTCGAAGTAATTGTTAAACGCCTGCCCTTTATATTATGGCAATAAAGAACTAAAAACTTTTGCTTTTTTAGTTTAGTCAGACACTTCTTCGTAAAATTTTCAATCGGTTATATTTGTTAACTAATGTAGAATATTAAGCGTATACCTTTAATTCGTGAAGGTAGCAAATAGGTAGCAATTATTGGTAATACATACTTCTGGAAAATCTGCTCCCTTCATGCTGAGCAAAGAAGCGACCAGCCATCCTGACGTCAGAATGGCTGGTCAAATTTTTTTTTAATTTCTCAGAATATATCATAGGTAGCAATTATTTAGAAAAGGTAGCAAATAGGTAGCAATTCTTGAATATACACTCAGTGCCAGGCGCCACAGGCGACCAGCCATCCTGACGGTCACGAACAACACGATAAACTGTCGTTGACGACTTTTTTGACGTTACGACGTCGGACGGTTGTGACAATGGGAAGAGCTAGAATGACAGTCGTCAGATGATAAAACGTCACGATAAAAATGTGACAACAGATAATCGCAGCTTCAAATGATTATGTCGTGCAAACGACAAGGCAGTGGGAACACCTAGACACGACAGTCCTTCAAAGATAAAATAAATGTCCACGCACAGTCACGACAGATAGTCGTGATATGGGAACAGCTAGACGCGACAGTCGTCCAATAAATAAAAACCGTGATAAATAAAACGTTACGACTTAAGAAGAACGCGCCCTAACACATTCAGCGCACATGTTCTATCGATTATTCATTTGATTTTAAAATATATCCTGTTCACCTATTTGCGGTCAACAATGAGTGCGGAACGTCTATGAGGCCACACAATTGTTGCCATTGAAAATTACTTCCTTTGAGACGAACTTTGATGAGCAAATAAATTCTTTCTACTATCATGTTTCTGTCCCAGTTTGAAAAAACTAATCGCAGATCCGGGGCTGCTAACTGCTGAAAGACGACGAAGTATTCCATACAGTTCAGAGTCTAATAAACAATAAATAATTAAATCTCGGCACTGACATTTGACTGTTCTGGCATTCATGTGCAGAATTAAGATATTTTTGATTACTTGAAAGGTCTAATAAATTGTAGATTACACTGTAAACAAAACTGAATCACCGTGCAGTAATCTAATATTTTATTATTTCTCAAAAGGAGTCCCTTGCCGAACAGTGGAAACCAAGTCCAACAAAATTATCATTAGCTAAATTCAGTAGGTACATAATAACAAACAACTTTTACTGTAAGAATTACTTTCAAGTGACGAAACGACTGTTTCATACAAATCATTCATTTTGTTAACAATATTACGATATTTTTCACGGATTAATGTACAGAGGTATATTTCTCTACAGGTGTCAGTGGACCTGGACGGGCAGGTAATAGATCACTTCTGGCTAATCAAGAACAAGACCCTCTCCTTCAGTATGATCATATCACCGTAAAGAATTGAACTAGTCATCTTCGAACATCGCATACTATTAAAATTTTATACATCAGAGAAAAGAAGGGCACACTGTCATGAATGTGAATTTTTTTGACGGGCGTTACACATAATATCATAGTCTAAGCAAAATATACATTCCTATCCAGTCAAAATGTATGTATAGAACAGCGGAATTTTTTGCTTTCTCGTCAGAGTAAAAACTGTTTATTTTGAAGCGTACAGCCAGCATCAAAAATAACATTGAAGATTTTAGTATAGAGACAAACTTACATCGTGTCTGCTACTTCACGTTAATTTGCGGGTATTCTACTCTAGATGCTTACTCAACTTCAGCATCAAAATGGCGCTTGATCTATCAAAGTAACTAAAAATAACTGCATATTTGATAAATAGTATTGAGTAAAGCAATCATAATGATATGAATTTACAATACAGTTGCACCTTGCAAAAGGGCCTGCACAGAGTACCTCTTCAGAGTTCACTCTTATACAGCCCCCACGAACATTATGTACAAACCAATATTTTGCTAGTTTATTTGCTATTAAGCTCGACCGCGTCATTAGAGACTTTGAAATAAGGTTTATTTTTATCTATGAGGTATATAGTTCTGATCAGAGATCGTATTAAGCCGGTATTACATTTGTCGGACGTGTCGTGTCGTGACGCGTCAGAGCGATATCGGTATCATACGCACAGCACAAGCCGTCACGTCAGATTGCGACACACTAATATAAATCTAACCATATTGAATGTATGAATCTAGCTCGATCTCAGTCATTAGATATTGAAATAAGGTTTATTTTTAAGCATAAGGTATATAGTTTTGACCAGAGATCGCATAAAGCCGGGTATTACATTTGTCTGACGTGTCATGTCGTAATGCGTCTATATACCAATACCATTCGGTATCGATTTCAGGAGCACACCACAAGCCGTCACGTCAGATTGCCACACACTAATATAAATCTAACCATATTAAATGTACCGATACCGTTGTGACGCGTCACGACACGACACATCAGAGAAATGTAAATCCGGTTTAATGCGGCTTCCCAGGACCCGTTTCTCGGCCCGCGCCGCGCGTTTCGCGCCGTGAGCAGAGAACAAAAAGTAAAGAGAACGGACACTCCGCCCCTCCCTAGCTTTAGATACCGCACCACGCCCCGCGCATTGCCGGTCACATTGACTGAACGACAACATAGCTGCCGGCGAGCCGTTTTCGCGCGAAGACGACTTTGATATTTGAATATAGTTTTCATTTATTCATTACGAAACTATAAAATAAAACATCATTTTACGTTAATATAAAACATCATTTTACGTTACTACTTATAATGGTCGTGAATTGTGCTGTGTATGTGTTTATCATCATTTTCCGAAAGATGAAACGAAGTAAGTAAAAAAACTTATGTCGGAGACTCATTCAGTTATTGTTTTGTTCATTTATTTACTGCAGAGTAACAAGTAAAGTATGTGTAACAATACAAATTTATTATATCAATATAATGAGGCGCCATGACTTCGTGGGCTAGCAGACAAGGGTTCTCGAGAAATGTACGTAAGTAGCGAATATACCTAATTATTAGCTAAGTAATGATGATCAATTTGGACACGCAATTTCAAATACCTTGGTTACCTTATACATGTCCAAAATATAACATTTTACGCGCTTTTAATATATTTTTTAAATAAATTTTCAATAGTACTCTGGTTAGTGAATTAATGAAAAATATGATATTATATCGATATAAATACATAATAGACATGTGTAGTTATTAGGATTCTATTAATAGAATCATAGGTAACAGATTCGCGTTAGCATTTTCGCTATGTTGCCCCTCTGATCACGTAACGTAACCCGGACACTCCACACAACCGTTGAAAATTATTTACCTACTACTACTACATACAGCAAGGCGCTATCTGCACACGTGCAAATGTGTGCGTGAAGTGGCAGGGTTACCTACCTATCACTTGCTCGTACTATTACGTACGAAAATTCTAACGCGAATCTGTTATCTATAATTTATATTATAGAATCCTAATAATCACACATGTTTATTACGTATTTATATCGATATAATATTATATTTTTTATTAATTCACTAACTAGAATAATATTGAAGATTTATTTAAAAAATATATATATAAAGCACTTAAAATGTTATATTTTGGACAGGTACCTTTAAATAAGGTAACCAAAGTACTTATTTGAAATTGCGTGTCCAACTTTATCATCACCTAGTTAACAATTATTCACTATTCACTAAGTAATATTTATCGGCAATACAAATTGAAAATTCTAGAACCCTCGTCTAGCTCACGAAGTTATGGCGTCTTATTATATTGATATAATAAATCTGTATTATATATTACTCTTCACCAAAGAAAACAATAACTGAATGAGTCTCAGACATAAGTTTTTTTTACTTACTTTGTTTCTTCTTTCAAAAAACGAAAGTGTGGAAACTCCTCTCTTTATCCCGTTTAGATGATTATAAACAGCCGTACACAGCACAATACACGACCATTAGAAATAGTAACGTAAAACGATGTTATATATTAACGTACAAATTTCGTAATGAATAAATGAAAACTATATTCAAACAACAAAGCCGTCTTAGCGCGAAATCAGCACGCCGACAGCCTTGTATTCGTTTAGTTCTAGGGAGGGGCGGAGAGTGTCCGTTCTCATTACTTATTTGTGCTCTGACGTAATAGTGCAAGAAAGTGATGGGTAACCCTGCCACTACACGCACACATTTGCGCGTGTGCAGATAGCGCCTTGCTGTATGTAGTAGTAGTAGTTAAATAATTGTCGACCGTTGTATGGAGTGTCCGGGGTGTACCGTGAGAAGACGGCCGTCAGAGCGCGCTCGTGCTGGCCTGTTCGGTTCGGCCGCTGGTCGGGAACTTCGAAGGCGCGCACGGCCACGGCCTAACTCTCGATACATTCTTGAATACGCCCCGCCACAGCCACGCGCGTCGGCCCTAAGTCTCCCGGACTCGTCCGTAAAAATCGGCGCGTTTGACATCACGGGTTGTGGGAACGCACCCTTATTGATCATATTGATACTGATAGTGCATACCTACCACAAATTGTTCAGAATATCTTGCAGTACCAATGGCTATGAATATAAGGCTGTTATATGGTTTGTGAAGGTTTTGACCAAGCGAAGCAAAACCATTGATAATTCCAGGGTATAGGTAGCTAGCGCAAACTACAAGCCAGTATTCCAAACGTACAGGAAAGGAATGGTACGTCGCGCGGGGAGGCTCCTTTCGTGCATCCCAATAATGATACGTCAATGACGTAAGTTCCTCTATAACCGGCTTACGGCTTATTAACAGCCAGTCTGTGGTGATATGTGTATTACATAGTATATAAAATCCACCAAATACAAAAGGTAAATGACCAAAGTATTATTTATATTATTTATTCATAATCTTGTTAAGGTTGTTGTTACATTAACCATTAATAAACGGTTTTTTTTTAAAAAGGGTCTATTACTTTATCATTATTTAAAAACTAACCTAGAAGAAAATATCACAAATCTCAAATACACAGCAAAGTAATCTTTTTTCTTACTTTAACATTTTCAGAGTCTCCATCACAATTATTATTTTATTAAAGACAACAATTTAGGCTACCAGTGCCAGTGATTTATATAATATGTATATATATAATATGTATATATGCATACACACATGCGCGTGCATGTGTATACACACTACTGTGTATATACACATACACATTATATATAAAATTACATATTATGCATTTCATAGGGTACACCACTTTCATAGCCTCAATTAACTACACTTCAATGTAAAGTCAAAACATAATGGAGAATTTTTTAAATTGGACCATACAATCAAATAAACAACTGAGTCAATAACTGCGCATTATTCAACAGTAGTTTTACTAATATAACATAAACATGAGGATTATAATGAGAAAATAAACATGAGAACTAAAAAGAGATCCAACAATCGACCCACACCTTCATTTGTTCTCCAACTGCCAATGAACTTATACCAATCTGGGTATACAATTACGAGTATATACATGGCATCTCGTTATGGGATACCGATGTCAATATCTTCACAAATCGAACGTGGCATTGCGCCGTTTCTATATAAAAATGAATACACTGTCAACCGCGAACACTCGAACTTGAGGCACTACGTCTTAAATTCTTGCATTAAAATTATTTCAACTTAAAACACTGTTTGCCCAATAATTCTTTTTTAATTTACAACTAATTAAATCCACTACAATCTACAACAGGAAAGAGTTTTATTGATGCAATCTTTTACATTTATACATCCTAGGTAAAGAGTTGACAAAGTCCAATTATTCCTTTAACGGCATCAAATAGAAATGGTAAGAGCTGATGATGTTACAAGGTAGCAATTAGGGTATTCAACAAAGAACAAGATTTTTAGGATTTAAACATGGATTTGTAAAGGTGTTTTTAATTACTGCAGTATGGTTGAAAACTTGCCTGTATTTTTTCTTTTTCCCTTCCTCTGTTTACTATGATTTTGCAACTCATTAAACTTTTTGATAAAATTGAATCCTGGTTTTCGTGAATTGTTAATGTTTGGTTTTGGGACAGGTTTCACTTTCGGTATTGGGATTGGTTTCTGTGGCACCTTCTTTGTTGGCAACTTTATCCCTTGTTTATCTGCTGGGTGCTGCTTTGGTATCACTGTTAGTATTGCTTTCAAGAAGTTACTACTGCGTTGTTCTATGTAACATTTCAATGCATGTTTAAAGCAACCAATGATTTTTGGGAACAGGTTTTTGCCAACAGCCACTGCACAGTTCCGGCTGTGATCAAAAGGATCTTGAATGCACATACTTTCATTAATTCTCAAAGGTTGAACCAACCCGTTATGCAAGTTTGCATCATACAATCTGAATACAGTAGGCACGGTGTTTAAGCTTTTAAATAATTCCCTCTTTATACTACATCCCAAAAATACAGAGACTATGTTCATGGCAAAATTGTAAGAGCTGTAGTACTCAAAAAACCCTGTGAGAAGTTCATACAAATTGAATTCATTTTTTCTACTTTTTAATGTGTAATCAGGAATATGCACAAATCCAGTTTCCCAATGATCAACAATGCATTGTTGGTGTGGTTTCAATTTGTCTTGCAATTCGTAAACAGAAGGCAAAATATTCAATTGCTGGAAGTAGAATACTACAAGCAATATTAATGCATAATTAGGCATTAAATTTGTACCTGTCAACTTGTGTAGTTTAGCCCAGAACTTTATTATGATTGCTATTGACAAAACTCTAGGATCTAAATGAAGTAAGTAAGCCAGTAACAAACTGTTACGTATTCCTTGTGGACTTTTGAAACTTGCATCACAATGCCTTCCTGTTGGAATGTGTAGGAATTTGACTAAAGGCACTTTAGCACGAGCTATAGGTTGTAATTCTGTGAACAAATGTGGCTGTGACCTCAGTGAACGTAAGGCAACATACACGAGTTTACCAGGTTGCTTTCTTTCCCATGGCGGTACAGTTACATAGCAGTCTATGTCACTTGTCTTTATACCTAGACCGGTGATTATAGAACCAAACGGTTCTATTACACAACCTGAAATTCAAAAATATGTTTTAATTGTTTAAGATAAATAATTGAAAGAAAAAATCCTGGTCCCTAATTTGTATTGATCATTACTTTCATGTCTTTGTAGGTAATTAGTGCTAATGAAACATTTACCTGGCCAAATTCTATTAAAATTAGCAGACAAATCCCTCAATAGGAAATCAATGTGTTCCACCTCCTCTTTGGTTAATCTAATGATTTGCAGTAGTTGTTGTGCCTGACACCCGAAGTCACCTGTGAATTCTATTTTTGATATGTCAAAGACTGGATCTGCAAATGGGAATTTATAAACTATACTTCTACAAGGTTCATATGCGAAGAAATTATATTTAATTTCGGCAACTGATGACAATGTAAGTTTATATATTGAGGCCTATGCTCAGGCATGTAGATTACAGTATGATCACGATTTGAATGAAGAACCATTAGTAAAATATTCTTGTTTTCCTAAAGGTTTCTTGTCATTTAATTTGAATCAAACTTACGTTCTAAAGGCCCGCGAGAATTCATTTTTCTTTGCAATAATATAGATCTAAATTATTGTTACATTGTACAGCTTGCCAAATACCTGACAATAATCACAAATGCAACAAATAACAAATCTATCGTTATTATTTGCGTTGCTAATGCAACAATGAAAAATATTCACACAGAAACCAAAACTAGATACGCTTTGATAGTAAATAAATGCAACAAAACACAGAATTATCGTTGATAAAATAAAAATGAAACAACTTTCGTAACCTATCGTATGTTGACACAAACTAATAAAGAGATAGAGATACTATGTTGAAGTTTGTGAATTTTTTATTTTCTTTATTGAGCTTTGGCTACGAGGCCAATAGCTTAAAACTAGACTAACAGAAACAGCAAAAATTATTACTTTCTTTTTTTTATTAATAATGTTGGCTTAGATACAAGTCATTTGAGCCATGTCTTCGTTTAATTATGTTTCTGTAAATATGACCGCCACAAAGAGGATAGGCAATTTGAGGCGGCGTGCTTGGATTGACTCGGGATTCCCTAGAACTTCCCTAGGAGGGCCGATACGGGTATTTTAGTTCGAGATTCGTATAATTTCGCGCTTTAATCTTCGATTAAGGCACAGTAGCACTATCCTATTCCACTTTAAACTAGATTTCACAAAATAATTGAAAGTCAAAATAAAAACGACACTTTTCCCTCCAAAAGGCCCAGAGCGAATTTTATTACTTTCTTTCCAATTCCGTAAATAACGAACGCTATGGACAGAAAGAAAAACTACATTTCTTTTTACGCATTCTAATTGGTATTTAGTTTTAAGCCCTAGAGTCAAAGCTCAAAAAAATATTATGCATTGCAAACTGTTACAAATAAGCATGCGGTCAAACAACAACCAAGTTTTCAAAGGCATAGAGGATTACAAGCACTTAGTCTTCGAGTTGGGCCACGAGGCAAGTACCGGCTTTAGCTTAATGCTCTGGATGTGCAGGACACTATGGTGCGCGAAGCGCCGTGTCGCTGCTTGTGACACCTCCAAAGAACATACTAGAGGGCGCCAGGGCGTTGATCCGGGCGCTACATGAACTAGGGTCAGCGCTGCACGAGGCGCCTTGGTGCTCTAATGGTTCAATAGCTCAAGAAAGGATTTTTCTCAAATTATTTTTTGTTTTGCATTGACAAGTTTGCACTGACTTGTCATTTAAAAAAATGTTGCCATAACATTTGCTTTTCAATGGGGTTAGGAATTAAAGGTTAATTTGTCTTTGTATCAACCCAGATAAAAAATATTTTAAATGTTAATAAATTATTACGTCATAATAATAATCACAATTTTTTTAGGATGGTGATGGGAATTACCATTGAGATACCTATCTGTATGGGTTTTCTTTCGAAATACAGTATGGCCTAAGGTGTTATTAGGATTTCTTTTAATTAAAACATTTAATTAATATGTTTTAGTTTATTCTAATTTCTATTAATAATAAATTAAACTTAATAAAAATTCATTCAATAAAATAATTTGTAAACCTTAATGTAGCGTAATTTGGAATGTTTTCTTTGTAAAATTAAAAATAGGTATTTAATTAACAACTATTGTAACTATAGAGAAAAAAAAGGGTGGTTTGCATATTAGACATAACTGGTTGAAGACTGTACCACCTCAGTCAACCGTGACCATGGGACCTGTAAAGGGCCCGAAACGTTTGTTTGAAAAAACAAATATACGCGATTTAAATCCGGAAAAATAGTATTTCCTATAAGATTATAATAATATCCGTGGCCGAATAGTTACCATCCTGGACTGCCACGCAAGAGGTCCCGGGTTTGATTCACGTGCCGGGAGAAATATTTGTATGGCTTACATTTATTTTCACGAAGTTTGGTTGTAATTTGTTTTTTGTTTGGTTGTCTGTGTGTGTCCGGATCTCCGGAAATGGTTTTACTGCATCGTAGGACAAAACTACTGACCTAGGAAGTTGAAGTTGGATTTTAAAGTAATTCTAATTGTGTCTATACATGTATCTATATGTGTAGAGGAACACCTTTTTCCGACCTATAGTTATTAATTAACATTTGGTGGTTTTAACAACTCTATGCCGCTCCTTATAGATACATCTATCTGATCATACATATATCTAAATATGTGGAACGTCTTTTTCCAACCCTTTGGGCGGAGCTTATTCTATATATTAAATTCGGAATGGTTTCAATCTTGACTTTTCCTGTTTCTTATCTAGTCAGTTTCTGAGATCGTCCAATTCACATTAGGTTGTATATGAAATAAGTTCACTCCTGGTTATTACTAAAACTGTAAATGGTCCCATTAGCTCGAAACTTGGGCCACTTGATCGCATGTTTGCTAATACAGGAATCTAATTAACACTTCAAAAGAATCCGAATAGTCATTGTAGTCAACGTTTACTAGCCCAAATGGTGAAAGATGTAGTAAAAATATATTCAGGCTTCAGACACGCCCGAAACAATAGGTGAACATATCCAAATATCCGGCACAAGGTAATTAAAGCAAGCGTTTGAACTGTAAAAAGAATGTTTAATTACTAAAATTACTCACAGCGAGATTCTTGTCATCACAAGATTAAAGAAGATACGTCTGTTCAGTTTTAAAATGGTAATAACAATTTCGGTATCTGCTGCATATGGCACACTAAATTGCTTTGGGTTAATTTTACTTCAAGGTCAGAATAATAATTTATTTTTATTGTAAACACTTATTATTATTACAAACTTCAAAATATTACATAAAAGACTTATCTAAGAGTCCTATCAAACCCTTCGGTACAATCCGTCTACTTTCCCGGTCGGTCCACTTTCAGTATTCGTCTACTTTCCCATCGGTCCACTTGTCCAAATGGTCCACTTTCCCGATTCGTCTATTACCCATTTTGTCTACTATCCCGATCGGTCCACTTTCACTATTCGTCTACTTTCCCGATCGGTCCACTTGTTTTTCTCGATTTGTCCATTTCCCATTTCGTCTAACTTCACTTGTCCAAAAATAAAATCCGTTTTACAAATTTTCAACAATTTATAAATGCGTAATTGCAGATTGTCATGGAGTACATACATTTTTTATTTTTTTGATAATGATGGCCGCATTACGTTAAACACGATTTGAAAAAAAAAACAGAATCAAGTAGACAGTTTTTAACCGACTTCAAAAAAGGTCCTCCTTTTTGAAGTTCTCTATTCGACTGTATTTTTTTGTATAATATGTTACGCTATAACTCCGGTTATTTATGAACAGATTTTAATGATTCTATTTTGTAGGAAAGAGGGTACCTCAGTAGAAGTCCCATTTAAATTTGGAGAAAATTTTCCACCTCTAAGGGTCGTATTCTAGAACTCTACTCAATGCTCAAGTCAAGACTTGAGTATGATTCAAAGCACTCGAAATCATACTCAAGTCCCTGCCATTAGAGTCGTATTTCCAGTACAATCCTGACTTGAGCATTGAGTAGAGTTCTAGAATACGACCCTAAGAGTGGCAAACTAGGGAGTGAATCCGGTTTCACGCACTTTCCGGTAACCGATTTCAAACTTTTGAGGTCGATTTTTTTAGTAAGATTATCTGAGTAGGCGCATCAGTAAAGTATACCTATCGGGAAAGTAGACCAAATGGGAGAGTTGACCAAACGGGAAAATAGACCAAACAGGAAAGTAGACGAAATGGGAAATAGACGTATCGGGAAAAACAAGTGGATCGATCGGGACAGTAGACGAATAGTGAAAGTTGATCGATCGGGAAAGTAGACCGATTGTACCGAAGGGCCATTCTAAATGACATATGGATACAATTTAGAATAGTTCATGGTTTGTCAAAATACCTCGCTAAGCTAAAGTATATAATAATATCAAAAACATTTGTTTTTACTAAAAACATAATATAATAACTGACAACCAGTAACGACATAAAAAAATACACGTTTATCTGAAAATTAAAAAGTTTGTCTATAAACGCTGTGACACGAAGTTCTTATGGCCTAGATTGAGATTCGATATTTTTGAAGGGCCCGTGTCGCTCTTGCAAGATCCAGAACGAGTCCACCACCTTTCCGTACTGGTCGACACTGACCTAAAACAGATTTTTATGATTACATTATGTGTGTAAATTACATTTTAACAATAGTGTTATGAAAGAATGAAAGGAGAAGTAGGAGTGATCATAATTATAATCCCATTTATACGTCCCACTGTTAGGTACGAGTCTCCTTTCAGGCGAGGGTTTAGTCCGCCGTCCGTCCTTTTAGTCCGCCACGCTGGCTCAATGCGAGTTGGGGACTGCACGCGTTTGCCGAGGGTTATGAACATTTATCGACGTGCAGGTTTCATCACAATGTTTTCCTTCACCGAAAAGCTTATGGTAAATTTCGAATTAAACTTCGCACGTAAATTCAGAACATCGAGTATATAATCAGAAATAGAGACGAAATGTCATTTACTTTGTTTGAAAACTTTTCTGCCAAATCATTACTGTGACAACTACGCTCCGATTGGCCAGCCCGAATTCGAAACAATTGAATTGACTGATATATCAATGATTTCACTTCAGATAGACCAGTTTAACTTGAGCTTTGCTATAATGGACGAAAATTGAAAAATTACGTATTTAATATTTAATTACCGAAGAAATGTGATTCCGTTTGTTGTGTAATTAGATGTTTTACTATTTTTCCCACACCACCGAATGGAACAGCCCCCCATAGTTAGAGATATTAAGTTTATTGCAATAAATACATAATATTTTTTGAATGTACGCAGAAGTACACACAGGTCAGTTGTTGGCGCTGTAATATTTCAGTTTTCTAATGCGTGATTTCAGCGCAAAAGAGAGTTGATATTTAAAAGTGATATAAGGCCCATTTTCCTGAAGAGTTGCCAGGGATGGATGGCCTTCACTTCGTCTCTATTTCTGGTTATAAAGTCGATGATTCAGAATAACTCAGCGGTGCGAGTCCATATTCGAACCCACGGTCTCTGTTTAAGAGGCAGTACGTCAAACCATTCGGCTACCACGGGCTATTAAGTCTTTATTTAAAGGGGAATAAATCGGCATTTTTTTTCTCTTTTGTCTTACAACAGATGGCCTCTTAGGGTCGTATTCTAGAACTCTACTCAACGCTCAAGTCAGGATTGCACTGGAAACACAAGCACTGGAAATACGACCCTAATGGCAGGGACTTGAGTATGATTTCGAGTGCTTTAAACCATACTCTAATCCTGACTTGAGCATTGAGTAGAGTTCTAGAATACGACCCTTAGAAATTAACGCCAATCACTTACAAATCCCAGTCTTTTTTGGACTCTACAATTCATTATTTAATATTACATTATCTTATTTATGACTTTGATCATGAATAGCTTGAAGTGTCTCGTCTATGCGTGTACCTGTTCGAAGTAGAGGTGTGTGCCGTTGTGCGCTCGGAACCGCGTGAACCCGTAGTCGCTTGATCGGAACGCAGACCACGCCGGTGGGTTCGCTGCAACCACACAGTCGGTACTTTATTAAGTAACAATAGAAGTTGTAAACAAAAACAACATAGTGACAAAACAATTTAAAACATGAGTTTTACTTTTTTACGATACCAAGTGACAGAAGGAGTCGTGCGCCTGGGGTTAAGCAACACGCCTGTCCATAGCCGTTGCAGTGCCACCCAGAGCTTTAAATCGCAAAGATCTGATGGATCTCATGAAATCTTATGTCTCTATAATTTCACCATGCTCACATTACTGCTTGGCAGCAGAAATAGGTAAGGTGGCTCTACTTCCCTGGACAAACTCTTTCACAAAGAGCTCCACTGCTATTAAAATAAAATTAAACTTGCAATAAGTTGTAAAATTGTTGTTTTTTTAAAATTTATTTCACGACGTTGGATTGAAGTCCAGCAGCTGAAATATTAGAGGTAATAAACATCTGTTACTAACATACTATATTAGACAACATACTGCATTGATCTGATCCCAAAGTAAGTAACTATAGCACTTGTGTTATGGAAATCGGAAACAACGCCGGTATCACAAACACCCAAACCCGAGACAATATAGAAAATTAGTTTTCTACATGACCCCGTTGGGGATCGAACCAGGGAAGTTTTTTTTGGGATTGCAACACCATGAAAACCAATGTGCAAGTCAATTTTGCCATATTTTTATTTTTAATGTCCGAAACGTCATGACAGAAAACTACTATCAATAGGGTTTATTTATTTGTCAAATCACTGACTATATGAAATAAAATACAACTGACCAAGTAAATTTTTTAACCAAGAGTTTAAAAAACTCCCCAAATATTTATTTCCCCGTATTGTATGGTACTACCACTAAGTTAACAATATGACGCTGATATCAGCTATCCACTCTATGTTGATCCCTCGGAACACTACAAAAGGCCTAAAACGTGTATTACACTACCAATTTCTAGGGCCCTGTTTCAAGGGTGGACGTGGCACTTAGTTAGTGAACCGCTTATTATACTACTCTGCCAAACATGCTCTAACTCATTTTGAGCGCAAACGTCGAGATCGTTGTACGTGTGACTATCATGGCGCCATCGAGTCTCGTATTTATTGTTGTTGTTTCTCTTCGAAATTTTCGTAATTTTGAAGAAAGATTTTAAAGCCCTCGGCCTGTACATCCTTCTTCGTATAGTCTTTGTGATCTTTCTTCCATAAATAGAGCATGTCTTTATACATGTGTATCAGGCACAACAAAACTTATTTTTCTTTACTGCAAAAAATGACGATAGCAAGACAAAATGGCTGCGCGAACCAGACAGTCGCGCATCGACTGATCTCCCTAACTGCCCTAAGTTTTATTTTAATACACTGCCCGAATTGTAGGGCGTTGCAGATTGGGACGAAATTGTATAATAGACGTAAAAACGAACAAAAATTATCGAACAATACTCACAAACAAATCCGTCAGTCTTCTCCCTGCATCCCGCCGACCCGGTGATGACGTGAACAGGCGCCCCCGGGTTGATGTACGCGCCGCGGGTGCCGTTATACACTTTGTGGTCGTACAGAGGCCACGTGCGCTCGTAGGAATGTTCGTGAGCCCAGATCACCACGTCCACGCCGAAGTCTTTTAGCAATGGCTCTAGACCTAGAGAGTTATGCCATAACCGTTATTATTACCGCAACCGATTGCTAGCACCAGCCACTTGTTAATTCTAAAATTGTTTTATACTAGATTGGTTTCGCTACTGCAAATTTTAAAATGTTTTATTGCTTACTATTTTTTTTAATACCATCTATAGGCTTTTTAAGTTGTCAAAACAATACACAAAGGTCGTATATCATCTGTAATTTTTTTCTAAATAGCATCTGAGGGCGCACGTGCAAGCATGCGTCTGTGTAAAGCTAAGTTGGTCAGTCTACATCCTTTCAAAATTCGTTAAATTAAGCAATATCTTTTCCTAAATGACTTGTCTAATTAATAAATTAATTGTGTAGATAGATGCTTTTCAGAAAAAAATAAATACTTAGCGAAAAATATCGTTAATTACGTTATTTCTCGCTAAATATTTATTTTTTTAGTCGATGTTAATCTAAGTAAGTTTGCCTGCACATGTTCTTCACATAGTACATAAACTAAATCTATATTATATATATATATATATATATATATAATATATAAACAAAAAATTGAATATATATATATATATATATATATATATATATATATATATATATATATTTTTTTTTAATTACATATTTTTCTTAAGTGATGATAGATTATGATTTGACAGATTAGATAATGAAATATTAGAAACGTACAATGACTCCTAGATTGTTTTATGGTGACGTTTCCGATGACGATCTTGAATGTAGGCCACCCGTCCTAAACAGCCAGAATACTAATGATAAGCAAGATAATTGGTCGAAACACAAGTTTGAGCCAGCATTTAATGTTTGCAACCCGCCTATTTACCGATAGATACTACGGAATGGGCATGGTATAGATTCTACCAGCAATAGGTATATCGATGACGATTTCTTATTGTTGATTTTTTTTTTTTTTTTTTTTTTTTTATGCCAGATAGTAGGCAAACGAGCAGACAAGCTAATAAATATTTGATTGTACAAATAGAAAACAAATTTTGAAAATTGGAAGGTCTTTCGGATTGACTATAGAGAATTAAAGGCATAACAGTTTAAAACAGTCACGCTGCAAAAAAGCGGTTGTAATAAGGAAACAATCTAAGATTTGACAGTGCTTGTTCCAAATATTCGGTGAAACAGTTTGTTTCACCGAATTTCACGAGTCTGAAAGTTAGAATAAATATGTTTCTGTTAATCTTTTACGTTCGTTCCTATTTTAATAAATTTTGTAAATGACATACTAATCTAACTACTATTAAGTAAGAACGTGTTAATGATAGAAGTAATATCTTATTTTTTGAGAAGAAATATTAATATCGAGTTCTTAGGTTTTCGCGGTTGTTACACATAGGAAATGAAACTATTTTTCCGGATTTAAATCAGTCAACCGTGACTATGGGTCCTGTAAAGGGCCCACAGGTAAGAAATATTAATTTTTTTAATTCTAGTTATTTTGAGTCTTTTTTTTCAATAAATAATATTTTATTCAATTATTCCTTTAACTTAATTGCTAATTAGTCCACTTACAACCATTCAAAATGTTAAAAGGACATCTTAATATAGTGTTGTTGTCCTATTATATTGAAAATCTGGTTTTCCCGAACAAACATTTTTTTCAATATTTTTGTCATACTTTCTAAAATATTAACAACAATTCCTGAAAGTTTCATAAAAATATTCTAAAAAAAGTCTTTGAGTAGGCAGGAGGTAGGAATAATTAGGGACAGCATAAATCGGCGGACGGCGGGTGAAAGCATCGAAGAAAGGTAGATTCCAGCGCACACGTGGATTTCGACGCGTACCGGTGGATTCCAGCCCACACCGGTAGACTCCGGGGTCCCGTCTGCCGGTTTGCGCTGGGCCGTAGCCGTCGATTTAATTCGAGTAAAATTGATAACAGTAAAATGGCAACATGAGCAGCAATGTAGGGGATATCCGATTGGGTGGGTGAAGGAGCAGTATAAACGATGAAACCTTGTCTTCTTCGTTTGAAAAAAAGGTAGTATCTGTATAATTTTACAGTTTAAAAAAAAATAGGATCAAAGTTTATAAATAATTATGACACATAATTTACACACATAAATATACAATATAACAATGCCAGACCAGTGGGGTGGAGGTAGAGACTGCAATACGAAAGTGCTACGGCCGCACGCAGTAATAGCGGTCTTCCTAAGATAGTCAATAATGATTGTCATGCATACACAAATGTGTCTATGTTAACAGCAATGTGTATAATTCAGGGATTGTATACAATACCTAGTCATTCTATACGATACCGGGTCTCTTCGGGTAATGTATATAATAGTTAATATTTTTTTAAACAAATATCGTTTATAACTTATTTACTTCTGATGACCTAATTATTTTTACAAGATGACCTATAGTAACACTTGGACGTGCATAAAATATTCTTAACACACAAGCATTTCCTATTACCACATTGCTTTGTGTACCAGCATTTAAAAAATTTTATACATTACCTAATGCACGTTTGGCATTGTATAGAATATATAGGTATTGTAATGAAAACCGAATTACTTAAATGTTAAAACTCACTAAACATTCCCAATAAAGGTATTCCCAATCTTGTATATTCGTATGGACAATCGTCATCGTCATCGTTGCTGCAATACATCGGTCTGTGGCCGTACAACACGATCCAAGGTCGCTTTGTCCTGTACACCAACAAAGAATCATGCATTGTTCATGCGACTCACCCATTCCTATGAAGGGGAGTCCCACTCGGTTGGGGAGGAAGCCATTCCAGCAATCGTCATATTTGTTGGTACAGTACATGGGACGGTGGCCGTATACTATGATCCACGGCCGTTTTAGCCTGTTAAGTAATGCACGTGTCAAGTTGTCACTGTTGAGTGATTTGTCAATGTCTAAAATATCATAACAAAATTGTAGGCTAAGCTATAGGCTGGCAGACAGTAAAGGACGGCGTGTATCGTAATCATATCACATATCGCACTTATGGTGAAAAAGTGAACTAAGTTATCCGCACACGCGATACATGCAGCCGTAGACGCATACCACACCTAGAGGTGCCGGTGATGATTTTATACCGATTTATCGGATATCGAAGTTATAACAGGTAAAAGAACTAATATTAATTGCTATTTGGGTAACTACTCTAGCAAACCATAAAGATTTTAATGCCTGGGTCTGTCATTTAAAAAAAATAAACAACTTCAAAAATACGTCACGACAATCGTGTGTCTTATTGTTTGGGCTGGTGATTTCGGTGTTTATTTATTGAAAACATACCGTAAGTACCGTTTTTTAAGTTTACCCTGAATATAAATGTTTATAAACTATACGTTAAGGAGTAATTTCATGGTAAACGTTAGAACCATTCAAACGGAATATTGTCATATTTATCCAAGTACACCAAAAATTTCATTAGTGCTTTTTAAGTGCAGGATTTGCGGTGTATTACTGCATTTTATTTGAGATGTTTTTGTTGGTAGTACGGAGGGTATTTATTTAGCAATGCAGAATAATAATTTTTATTTATAAAAACTTGTATTTAAACTGAATGCTTTTCTAATTTGCGAAACCAGATAGCCGCCATTTTCCGGTAGGAGGAGCGCATCGCGTGAGCGGATATATTGTGTAAACTTTACAGAAAACGAGTTAAAAGTTTTGTGTTTAGGGCTACTGAGCACATTTGACGTGAGATCTTATTGCAATAAGGGTTGCGCCCTCTATGGAAAAATTAAGGAATACATAATGTAAAAACATCTCTGATTTTAACCGACTTATAAAAAACGAGGAGGTTCCCAATTCAACTGTATTTTTGTATGTATGTTACACGATTACTTCGGCATTTGTGAACTTTAAGATTTTAGTTGTCCGGTACAATCGATTGCATTTTAATTCGATCTTAATAAATGTTTTTATTTTGTAATATTACCCTTATTTGTTATTACTGAACTGGTATAATAATACATTTTATGTGCCGATGCATCCTCGTAAATACGTCGGAGCTCTCTCTATACATGTTAAAAATTAGTTAATAAGATCATTTTAACGACAATAGAAGTCAAGGTCGGTGTTTCTAATTATATGACCACCACTGCTTGTAGTATGTCTTTTTGGAGACAGACTAAAATGAAAAAGTTCGTTGCGCAAGAGTGTTGCCTGCATGCGAGCAGCTAGTAATTGCAGTCGATACATATTCTATCGACTATCGACTGAATATTGATCACGCTTTTGGAATAAATAGCCGAACTTGATCTATAATGATATATAAGCACTACACCAAGAAAAGTACATTTGTGTATGTGTAAGATTATCTTTACATCTCTCGTTCGCTGTCGGTGAAAGAGCTAAAAAACATTTTAGCTATACCCGATTTAAATACTCGTATAAACTAACTTATACAGGGTTATTCGTAAACCTCGCAGGACTAATTAGGTACTATTATATTAGTAACATCATAAACAACAACTTTTGTTCCGTGTCTTTTTACAAAACATTTTTCGCCCGAATTTATTTTTTTTATAAAAATATAAAAAACAATATATAAAAACACAAATCAAACACATTTTTCAAGTAAAAGTAAAATAAACGTACATGTGACTAAGACATTTTCATTTGTTGTTAAATCTAATTCAGAAATAAAATTAATATAATAAGCCACATCCAGTATAGGCAGCGGCCGAAGTCTGCTAGTACATCTGTGGTTGCCCTTATTAGTTAATAATATATTTTTTGTAAAATGTTTCTCTGTGTTCTTACGTAACTGAATTACTTGTAATTCTTATTGAGAATAAATGTCTTAAGTTACAAATGTTTATCGTCATTTACAGGTTCCTTATCAAGGTACATAGATATGTCTGCTGCAGCTTGACAGTCAACCTGTAACCATGGTGCATGTAACCGCTTTGAAATAGCGGAAGCGGAAAAATAAAAAATACTATAGTAAGAAAGCTGAAGCTAGAAGAGATAAAAACCACGAAAATCTTAAAACCTATAACTGACCTGTTCTTAGGCCTATTAGCTTCGGCCAAATCTCGCTTGAGCCATTCGTACTGGTTCACCAACGGGCCCAGGCCGTAGTTAAGGAAGTAGTACGCTTCGGTGTTGATAGCGACGAAGTGGACCGGGCCAACATCCCAGCTGTAGAACATGCTGGAGAAGGATCCCATGCCCGGCATCGAGAAACGCTCTTTGTAATTACTGAAGTTGCTAGAAAGAAATAGTTAAGAAATGAGCAAACAGGCTAAGATCACTTTAGGTTCCGGGGTACAGTGGGCTGGAGCACATTAGGAACACATTAGGATTATTAGGAAATGAAATGAAATTTATTTGCCTGAAATATGGTTTACAAAAGATGGTACATATAATATATAATAATAGGACAGTCCTCAATTTCACCAATATAATATATTATGGTCATCTATATTTTATAATTTAACAATTTTAAAGCAATTCTAATAGCAGTACAAAGTTATTAACATTTATTAACATACTAAATTATTGGTATGTCATTACGAAATAAAAAAATTAAATTGGTAATTTTTTTTGGTCAAATAAATTTAATTAAATATTAATGTTAATATTTAATTAAATTTATTTGACCTAAATCATAGCAAGCCATTATCATGTCCTGAAGATGTAAACAAAAAACTGTTAATAAATTTTCTTTCTCTTTGGTCAAAACAAATTAAATTAATTTAAATTAAGTAGTCAAGTTTGTTGAATTTTATATGAAAATAAGTCTTTAATGGAGTAGAAATTTTTGTCTCTTAGCCATGACATTAGCTTACGTTTGAACATAGATTATTATTTATCAGTTTTATGTCTGACGGTAAGGCGTTATATATCTTTACACACATAGCCCCGCATTGTTTCTGGTAATAACTTAATTTGCTAGTACTATTATACACTAACTTGTCTTGGTTTCTTACATTTCTACTATGAATATCCCGAGTCTTTTTAAAGAGCCCACTATTGTACATTACAAATTTTGACACTTCAAAAATATACAATATAAAGGTTTACATGATTGTCGTGGTCCTAAACCGCACATTGCCCTTACGCATTTTTTTTGTGCTACAAATAATTTATTCACATCTGTTGAATTCCCCCACACAATCAGCCCACATCGAAGTAAAGAAGCTACGTAGCTATGAAATGCCTCTAAAGTCGTAGATATAGTTGAAGTATTACGTAATCTTCTTAGCACGTATACATAACGATGCAAATTATTTCTTACTGTATCAATGTGAAATTTCCATTCAAACTTATCGTCAATTGTTACACCTAAAAACTTTGTGAGTTTTACTTCTTGTATAATTTGTCCATTGTAGTTAATTTTCAGTTCTAACTTATTGTGTCTGATAGTCCCAAATTGAATGAAGTTTAATTAAATTTTTATTGAATTGATATTCAATTATTTTTTGTGAAATGACTCCACTAGTTTGTTATAATTATTAATACAAAGATCGAACACTCAGAAAAAATTCCTTCGATCCGGTCGGATTCGAACCGACGTCTTCTTGCATACCGTGCCAGACGCTATACCAACTAAGCCACGGAACGAACCAACGGACCTCACGAATTCTTCTATGTGCTTGCGTCGTGTTTTTGTACTTGGTCTTTCATATCAATTCAATAAAAATTTAATTAATACAGTGAATAGCGACATCTCTCGCCAGGACTGGTAGCTGTAAAGGTACTAACTGGGTGATAAATCTGTTAAAGATTTCTCATAGATGGCGCTACGACTAAAAAGTCGTTGAAAGACCAAGTACAAAAACACGACGCAAGCACATAGAAGAATTCATGAGGTCCGTTGGTTCGTTCCGTGGCTTAGTTGGTATAGCGTCTGGCACGGTATGCAAGAAGACGTCGGTTCGAATCCGACCGGATCGAAGGAATTTTTTCTGAGTGTTCGATCTTTGTATTAATAATTATAACAAAATGAATGAAGTTTGTTTTACTAAAGTTCAATGTCAAGTTATTATTGTTGAGCCAATTAACCACTAATGCAATTGTATTATTTATGTCCGATTCGTAGTTAACTTTATATCGTATCGTTATAGAAATGTCATCGGCAAATAATACACATCTGTGTAGTGTTATGTCAGGTAGGTCGTTAATGTAGAGTAGGAATAGAATTGGCCCAAGTACGCTACCTTGGGGCACACCACATGCGTTTACTCGATATAACTATTTATTCGTAACTACGTGAGAATGACTATCTACAGATCTTACTTCCACCGTTTGTCTCCTATTACTTAAATATAAGGTTAACCAGTCAAGTGCTAACCCTCTAATTCCAACATTTTCCAGCTTTTGGAGAAGCAAGCCATGAAAGACGAAATCAAAAAAGCGCGAGTCATGTTATAGGTACACCTTTATTTACATTTTCGACGATTTCCTGCACTAAGAGGAAAACTGCCAACGATGTAGACTTATTTTGCCGAAATCCAAATTGTTCTGACTTTATTATGTTGTTTTTGGAAGCAAAATCCAGCAGTCTTGTTTTCATTGCTTTCTCAAAAATTTTTGAAAGCACAGGAACTAATGTGATGGGACGGTAATTGGTCATGTCAGTTTTCGTGCCCTTTTTATGGAGAGGCTTAACAATTGATATTTTAAGTACTTCGAGAAAAGTACCATTTTCGAACGAAAGATTAACTAAATATGTAAGCGGCGCACTTAGCTCATTAGCACAATATTTTATAACTTTGATAAGATATGTCATCGTACCCTGTTGAGTTTGTATTGCTCAATGACCTCACTATATTCTGTATTTCCGTTGGTTGCACGGGCTGTAAATAAATACTATTTGCCAAATGTGTTTTGTTCGTGTTTTAGTTACTTTTTTTATATGAATTTCTTAAGTTAATTAAATAATTGTTAAATTCGTTCGCTATAGAGGCAGGATCATTTATTTACAATGATTTCTTTTATAAACTGGTCACTATTAAACGCATTAAGTTCTTTTCTAATGATTCCCAAGAAGTTTTTGCTTTGTTTTTTGCGTTTCTCATGAGTTGATAATTGTGCAACTTCAGAGTCAGGTTTAAACTTTTGCGCAGAATTTTGGAGTATGATCTAAATTTTTGTTTTTTAACTTTTCATTTGAAGCTATTATCTGATCTAAATTTACTTGTTTTTTTTTTCAAACAAAAAATAAATATAGGCTATTTAGATCCAAAAAAATACACACATCTGTCATGAGTCTGTTATCGTAAATCAGCTCATTTATGCACTGCGTGTAAAGACTGCTTTTTTTGATAACCTACTGAAGATTTATGAAGAAAAAGACAGTCTCCGCCGCTTGCCGTCTTTCTGCAGAACACAAAGACTTAAGAACCTATAATGCATACATTATTGTCACCGTTCAAGAAATATGAATCAAGTGGTTCACGAAAATACTTGCTATTGTATTTTATATTCAATACTTTTGTTTTGTTGTGCACGTAAGCCCGTTATTTTAGTTATTGTACACTGTACTCAGGTCTGCAGGAATAAACTTATTTTAGAAATAAGCAGAACCTTTTGTGTTTTCCTCTGTTAGATGTGATTTGTGTGTTTTTCCTGTACAACAACAATATAAATATATATTTTTTCAGGCCTGGATTAACTGGTTTATTCCGATGCCGCAAAACCAATAATAAAAAAATCACAAGTGAGAGGAATAGTAGTTGTGTGACTGTCACATAATGAAAAGCATTAAAATACGTGGGTTTATGTGTGGGTTTATGTGGGTATAAAGAGATCACACGAGTGTTTTAATGCCTAATTATGTACAGTTACATACACTGCTTTATCTACACACATATTATAAGCTCTCTATGATGTGTTCAGGAACCGCATGTTATGACTGGCGAAATGACGGCAAATAAAAACTTTATCACGCATGTCACACAACCGTAGTTTTTATTTAATTCATAGATTTACTAGAGTCGGCTGCAAGTACCATATTGTTTGATATCAAGTAGCGTGTGAAATTTGTGAAAATTGTTTGCTATTGACATTTCATTTCGAAAAAACCTTCATTTCTTGTACAGATAGAGTTCTTGACATTTGTGACTTAGGAGTAACATTAAATAGTAAGTTAACCTTACATAATCATGTGACAGCAACCTGCAAACAGGCAAGTAAGTAAGCGTGTTGGCTATTTAGCTGTAAGTTTACAATGTAAATGAATGAATGAATAAATAAATTAAAAAATCTCGACTGATATTGGAATTGAGGTCGAATCAAATTGTTTTGCTTTTCAGAGATGTTCGAAATTTGAATGTAATAATAAAATCGAATTTTATGTTATTATGAAGCAATAATAACATTTTCACAGCTAAAAAAATTTGTTCTAACAAAACAGTTTATGCTGGTCGTAATTTGCAGTTTTTGAACACATCATAGAGGGTTTATGATATGTGTGTAGACAAACAAAATTAATGTTTAAATACAAGGAAAACCAGACACAAGTAAATTTATTAATTTTAATACGACCTACTCATTCGTAAAGCTTTGTAATTCTTTATTCTCGAGAAAGTCAAAGGACAATGACCGGTACTATATAGAGGCATGCCCTAATTTTAAACTGGCATGTCCATAAGCTACACATGTCGCATTTTAAAGTAAATAAGACCTAGCTTATTAATCTATTCCTCGATTTTCATTTAAAGCAGCTGATTTTTATATTTATAATAAAAAATCTAAATTCCTAACCTATAACTGTCCAATAAATCTTAAAGAATAACATTCCATATAAGTATGGGAAAAAAATACCCAGCTGCGCGTCAGCATTCAACTACGCTTCAGTAGGGAAGCTCTTACGCCTAGTTGTGGTCACTTCGTTTTTCTTAAAAACACGGTTTATTGCAACTCACACATCTGGCAACACTGAACACGTTCTGTCACCGGACGCAATCTGTCACCTTTCGTCGCCAGTTATTAATGGCTGAACCGGAAATGCAACAGCTTTATTTTTTCATTCAAAATAAACTGCTGCTGTGATGGGTTTTTTTAATTAATGCAGGGTACGGTAAAAAATATGAATATGCTGGACATGCTAAGTAAGATGAGGGCAGTAGTATTTATCATCCTTCAAGAGTTGAATAAAAACGTCAACAAATACATACTGGTTCTCCTCGTGGTTGCCAGGGCAGGTCATGTAGGGTACGATGGCTGCGAGTGGCTGTATCTGTCTCATAAACTGGTCTCCAACCCTGGACTGCTGCTCGTACATGTCGTACGCAAAGTCGCCAACATGGAGGATCAGGTCGAAATTGTCACGCTCCGCTTCGTCTTGCAGATAAGGCAGGGACTATAAAGTTTAAACTCTTGAAAAGCGATATACTCATAACATTACACTTATTGAAACATTGTAAGGTACAGGTTTAATAACAAATATTGATGCGAAAACAAATGTATAGGTTTACGTGTTGCGTATTTGAAATGTCGCAGCAGTAACACCATTGTGTAAAGACACGGAGAAACTCCTTCAGTATTGCTCGCACACGTTACATTACGGATAAGAGAGCTAGTGTTCACGAATTATGTACTACATGATGATGTCATCGTTGTCCGCTCATCACTGCCTTATTTGCTTATCGCCCTCCACTGCGCCCGGCGTGGACTCCGTTTGACTCGCAACAGTATACTCCATAGCAGAGCTTCCATTGCAAACGAGTGAGCGAAGCGGACTGAGCGAATTGAAAGAGTTACAAAAGAGGTCGCAGAGTTGAGCAGGCTTCCAGCGGAGTCCGTATGGAGCCCGTTGATTTGCAACAGTAAATTCCCTAGAAGTGCTTCCACCGCTAACGAGTGAGCGAAGCGGACTCTGCGAGTTATGATGGGTCCGCTGTGCCATTGTGTTGCACGCTAGTTTCGAACGGATTCCGCAAATCAATAATCAAAAATCAATAAAAGATACAGGGACTTAACGTGATCAGAAGCGACTTGTGATATTTTAAGACACCTTTCTTACAATACAATTCACCTAATTTATTCAGAGATGAATTATAAATAAGTAAGAGGGTTAATTAGGGTGCAGAAAATGGGATGAAATAAAATTTCGCGTTAACTATATTTTAAAACATTGATACTGAGTTTTTTACACTAAACAAAAACTCGGTGCGGGTCTTGGCGTCTTCCCTTTCAGTGCCGAAGCGGCTACGAGCGGGTCGATCCACACGACGAAATCGCAAACAGACGCTAGACGCTAGACTAGGTACGGGCGGACTGAACACAAAGAGCTTATAGCAAGGCAAACAACTGGCTCATCTGACCCATTTCATTTCCTGCCCAGCTCACTCCGATTAGCCGCTGGTTATGGAAGGCAATGCAAATATCTATTTTCAGTGAACTCTTTCCTAGTGGAAGGACAAATCTATTTTACTCCACTTCGCTCAGCTATGTCCCGCTTAATATCCTTTCGCAATAAAAGGTTGAGAACAATTAGGGTGAGACCGGACGAGCGTAATTCTGTGAGGTGCTTTTTTTCAGTCTTGTAAGTTACTTTCGATTGAATTTCGCTTGGGGCGCCAGACGAACGTGTTTTAATCAGTTGCTTTTAAGCGTTTGTCCGCGGTGATTGTCATACACTGCTAAGGTTCCATTTTAAAAATAGTGTGCATTTTTTTAAAGACTTGGATGATATTAGATTGAGTAAAAGAGCATAAAGCATAATGATTTGACCTACCGCCTCTCAAGCAGAGGCCGAGTGTTCAAATTAGGGCTCACGTCTCTGAGTTTCTCGGAACTTTTGTGCGAAATTTAATTTGAAATTTATCATGAGTTTTTCGGTGAAGGAAAACATCGTGATGAAACCTGCATGTCGGAGGTTCACAACTCTCTGAAAATATATCTTGAAAACATGTCATGTCGTGTCAAACACACCGTCAATCTAGATTTCCATCAAACACGTACATATTTGACAAACGCATCAAACACGACCGCAGACACTCAAAAAGTTCGACAAAAACGTAAAGATTGACAAATTATTTGATTGTTTACGGGACGCTATATTACAGTGATTCCCTAAAATACATGTTTTTGTGAATTACAACTTTAAAATATGTACAGTTATTGAAAAACAAAAAAAAAACTTACATGTGCGTTGTCAGTACCCATATCTCCATAGATCGCAGCGCGCACCACCCAGTTCTCGCCCTGTGGAGGCGTCTTGAAAGTGAACCTTTCCGACCAGCCGTACTGAGATCCGCAGTGATATGCTACCACAAAAAATATAAAAACCGACCACGTGTAAATAAATACCAACTATGCAATCATCTGTTGTAGTTTTCTAGTATTGTATGGTTGATTTAACAACGCATGTTACAAATCAATCGTGATTTTACACACACAAACAAACTAATGGAGTACTTTATATCAATTCTCATGTTTATTTTTAATGTGGTTCCAAAGAGTGAAATGAATAAGTGAATCACTTATTTAATAAGTGTATTATTCTACCATGATATTAATACATTTGTAAAAATATTCCACTAGTTTGTTTCAAAGATCGAACACAAAAAAATTCTTCGATCTGACTGGACTCGAACCGAGCCGAGATACCGAGTTAACAGATCTTACGAATTTCTCTATGTGCTTGTTGCAGATCTTTGTACTAGATTTAAACGGTTTTTTTGGCGTCAGAGCCACCTTAAGGTAAAAGTGGTGGCCACGAAGTGACAACAAAGGCTGGCTCGAGTCCTGCCAGATCGAAGGAATTATTTCTTTGTGTTGTTCGATTTGCATCAATAATAACAAGTAGATTATTATACATATAATTAAGGCGGTCTCGCCGCTGCTTACTCACTGTACTTAGTATTGAAAAGTAAGTCCTTCAACAGCACTCGATGTATCCATTGACCGCGCCCATCTTTGAACTGTGTGTTCCATCCTCGGGCTTCCTTGTCCATGGTCAACGCCCCATATTGCACCCTGCTCTCCCCCGTATCGTTGAATGTTGTCCATGTCACCAATATATCGTTGGTTTTCTCTATAAAATACAAATACAATACACTCGGGTAAATGAGTGACTGTTTAAATCAGCATTTCCCAAAGTGGGCGATAACGCCCCCTTGTGGACGCTGCAGGCCTAAAGGGGGGTGGTAAGAGACCCAGAAAAAAATGGGGGCGTTGTGTAGAGGCTTAGGAGGAGATTTGTAATTTCATTTAGGAAAACTCTTAAGACACCGACTGAGCTTTCGACCCTCGACTACAACTTGTGAACGTCAACTAATATTAATTAAGAGATTGCTCAAACTAATTCGGTTCGATATTTCTCTCCGTGAAGTTTATATATCTGTCCTGTTTTATTGAATAAATAAAATAAAAATCATGTCAATCGGTCGCTCCGTTTCGGAATGAAAGTAGACACAAACAAACAAATAAAAAGGCAACAGACACAGTTTCGCATTTCAATAGTTATTAGTATTCCTAGATAGGTAATTTTCGTAGATAATAGACCGCGGGCAATCATGTTTTAAGAAGTTTTTGTTAAATAACCCGATTTGTGCATTCCTGTATTAATCGGCTGGTTCATAGAATACTTGTTCTTACTTGTTGAGTACGATTTAGCGTCGAATGAGATAAACGAGTTTACGCAAGTTTGTCTTATTCCTGTCGGTGCGTGCTGCTTATGCAATTCTATATAAACAACGTAATAATTATTTTATTTTCATTTGCGGTTTCGCGCGTAATAGATAAGCAGTACTTAAGTTCAACACTTCCTTACGTATTTCTCAAAACAAAACAATGTCGGAAGTAAAAAAGAAGAGACGGCAACACTGTGCGGAATATATTAAATTCGGATTCATTGATAAATCCCTCAAACCCATCGTCGCCATTGTGCCTTCTATGTCTAAAAACATTTTCGAATGAAGCATTGAAGCTTTCAAGACTGCAAGATCATTTGAATAAAATACATCCAGGTAAGAAAGACAAGAATGTAGCATATTTTCAAGACCTAGAGAACAAGCATAATACTCAGCCAAGTGTAGCAAAACTCTTTTTGGCGGCTGCTAAGCAAAATCACGGCGGACTTCGAGCTTCGTACAATATCACTTTGTTAATTGCTCAAAAAGGCAACCCACACAACATCGGAGAAGAGTTAATTTTGCCAGCAATAAAGGAAGTTATCCGAAAAATTCCTTCGAGTAATAATTCTGTGCAAAGACGAATTGATGAAATGGCTGAAAACATTGAAGAATCATTGTGCAATCATCAGAGGACTAGTCAATTCTCAAATCAACTCGATGAGTCCACTTTGCCAACTAATGAAGCATTGTTGCTGTCTTACGCGAGGTTTATTAAAGATGAGAAAATACGTGAAGAAATTTGTAGAAATTTAGAGACCGATACAATAGACGAAACCATATTCAATATATTGGAAACGTTTTGTGATGAGAAAGAAATTCCCTTGAAAAATATTATATCAGTTGCTATAGATGGCGCTCCGGCTACGACAGGGTGGCATAAAGGCTACATAGCGTACTTAAAAAATGAAATTTCAGATGTCCTTGCTGTACATTGCGTTATTCACAGACAACATTTGGTTGCTAGAAATTTAAGTGAACGACTATTTCAATCACTGCAATATGTCATCAAAGCATTCAATAAAATCCGTAACAGCTCTTTGAATAATCTCACTACACCAACTCACGAAAATAATGTATTTTCAACAAATATTTAATACCCCAGTTTCATGGCAAAAGTGCTCTTTATGAAAGAGATCGTCCAGGGAAGTACTGCCACAATATGTCTGTCGCCAAGCAGTAGCGTGACCATTAATTACTACGTTCTGGTTTTGATGGGTAACGGTGTTGGTGGAACTACAGGTACACGATACTTGCCGAATTTATGTATTAGGGTGGCGGGCGCAGTGGCAGTGCCCTTCAGGTCTTTCCATGTACAGGCTGTTCCGTAACAAATCACGAGTCACTGTTGAGCACGGTTCCCTTTTGAGTAAAATCTTAACCTGGATCCGTCATAGAAGCTATTCTAGATCATTAAGTGATATTGTAAATAAATAAATAAACGTCCCCTCAAAACACCAATAAAATTTCGCAAATTGCAAAACTTTCCTTCCTATTCAATCATATTGATTGAGATTCCCCGCAATGACTTACTATTGGTTTTCCGTGTACCTCTGGCAACAACCTTGGGCGAGTACCTTACGCGGGTTGGCAAATTCTTTCGCCACGATGGCAAACATGTTCAACACTTCAGCATGGCAGATAATAGCTACGCTGCCTAATTGTTAATCTATCTATACGATAAGAAGAAAATCATATTGACTTTCAATTTACTGACCAATGACATATCAATATTTGTTTACATCGATAGATCTGTAAAAATATTTGTTCCACTAGTAAATATGTTTGGGTGAGAGGTTCGATATTACCCGCTACACAAATGTTTACTAAAACTTATTTTTGAAATATAATGTACATAGGCATAATGTTAGCATGCTATGGATATTCTTACGATGATGATATATGTATAAAAATATTAGCATATCTATTATGATATTCATCAATACAAAGATAGAACACTTAGAAAAAATTCCTTCGATCCGCCTGGATTGAAACCAACATCTTGCAGCAAACTGTGCCAAATGCTTTGCCAACTGCGCCACGGAACGAACTAGCGGACCTTAGGAATATTTCTAGTACGCTATTATATTATGATACAATGAGATGAGATGATATGAGTAATGAGATTATTTCATCAGCTTTGTGTTCCTAATGACGAAGATTTCAACCGTTTGTTGTTTCATACTGAAGTTGGTTGGCTATCAAGAAGCAATTGTCTGACTCGATTTTACAACCTGTTTGACTTTGTGATAGAGTTCTTGGAAACTAAAGATACAGAATTGCGCAACAAGCTCATTACATCAAAGAATGATATAGCTTACATGACTGCATAAATTGTTCAACGACATGAATCTCCAACTGCAAGGCGATGAACTAAATTTAATTAAAACAAAAAATGTCGTTGCTGCTTTCGCAGCTAAACTGCTTCTACACAAAAAGAATATGGGCAGACGTGAGTTCCACAATTTCCCAAATTTATCAGTATCCTGCGATGACGACGACGACGACTTGTTTGCCTACTGCCAACATTTGGAAAACCTCCACATTGACTTCACCGAACTATACCAGGACATTTTGAACTTAGAAATACCAGACTGGGTGTTGGATCCGTTTTCAAATGTCAACACAGCAATATCACCTCAGCTGGATGAAGAACTTATAGAATTGACAACGAACGAGGAAATAAAAATCAAGTTCAAAAATGGCTACCAAGAATTTTGGCTACAAAAACCGGTCCCGCAATTGTACCCTGGATTGTGGTCAACCGTTCAACGATCCTTGATAGCATTCCCATCGTCATATTTGTGTGAACGTGGTTTTAGTGCTGTGACAACGCTGCTTACTAATAATCTCAGTACAGAGTACTAAAAAACCGACCCTCAAAAGTACGTGGAATTACGTCTATTTGCTAAGTTTTATTAAACTAGGGGACTAGTTCGCCACTATATAGGACTTGACGCTGGAGATAATAAAAATAGGTTCTCACTACGACACTACTCAAAGTATATTAGGATATAGGAAGAAATAGCAAAATCAACCATTAAAGCAATTGCTCCTAAATTAAAGTTAGGCGCTATTTATAAAAGTGAATCTTCAGACGTGAACAGCCACCCTTCGAGGTGGATGATTTTCTTCAAAATGAAATGCGACCACTATGGAAGTACCCCCTTTCCAACAAAAAAAAAGAATCATGAAAATCGGTTCACAAATACCGGAGTTATCGCGTAACATACATACAAAAAAAATAAAAAAATAGAACACAGTCGAATTGAGAACTTCCTCCTTTTTTGAAGTCGGTTAAAAAGAGAAATCGTTTGCATGTTACCGAACGTGGTGAATTGCCGATTTGCATAAACATAAAAATCCTCCATTTTGCCAACAAACTCCCGACCGTATTTCCTAACTACAAATTTATTAACTGCCCACCAAATGTACGGCCAACCCAGGAAAGCATGCATCGACAACCACGCAACTGAAGCTGCCACATGCAGTTGAAGTGTAACTACATGCAGTTGAACGTGTTAACTGCTGACACGCAGTTATCTGATAACAGCCTGACATACACCACATACATGCACATGCTAAATTCTTACACCATACACATGTCAAAAGGACAGCCTGTGAGCGCGCTACAAGCAAATGATGTTTGATCATATTTTAGATGTTAACCAATAATCTATCTAATAACTGCCTCCGAAGCCGAACGGTTACCATGCCAGACCGCCACGCAGAGGTCCCAGGTTCGATTCCCGGGCCGGGAGAAATATTTGTATGGCCTACATTTATTTCTCTCGTGAGTTTGGGCGTAATTTATGGTTGCTATGTGTGTGTCCATGATTGTCCATGGCACCCGCGACACAGGGTTTCCCTAGTGCTAGGGTTTCCCTAGGGCTATGTTGAGTGAGTGTGCGTTATTATTATCGTCAATGGCATTCAACGGAGACAATATAAAAACTAATATGAAGAATCGACGTTAATAGTTTTCAGTTAAATAACATAGGTTTAAAATTAGTCCTTCATAAAAAGTTATACATTTTCAATGCATTTTCACAACAATGGATATAAAATTTAAAAAAAGAATCTCCTGTTATTAGAATTTTTTTTTTAGATTTTGAGAAACCAGTAAAAAGTTGTACAAACACATTTACTATATTATTCGAATGAACATTAAACTACGGAATTCCTAACGGACTAGTTACACAACCTGGCAAATGTCTCTGAAAAACATAACTCTTTTTTTGACGCCAACATATGTATTTGGATAAAAGTTTCTTGATCCCAAAAGGTTAAAAGTTATCAACAACAAAATAAACCGTGTGCGTGTGTGTGCCTATACGTGACTAATGTATAACATGTTTATAGTCACAGCAGTCAGTATAAACAACACAAGCTTATTTTGCTACTCTAGCCTAAACAATTGGCCCATGCTTCTTCCATACTGGCAATAAAAGTTTTATACGACAACTATGTTTTTTTTACTAAAAACCAACCAACCAACATAAACATATTTATATACTATATTCATAGCTTCGAAAACGGAAACTTGAGTGTTGCATAAAAATGGAACTTAAATAAATGGAAGGTCAAAACTCATTATCATTATTATGAACTTCGTGTAAACATAATGTAGATAACCATTATCTGTGTTGCATCCGCAATTCTTATAGTTGCAAAGTGATGATAATGAATTAATCCTATTAAAATATAGTAAAAACAAGTTATTTGCATTTATATAGGTACAGATTGTAATATAAAAGTGACAAATTCCAGCTACATACTGCAGAACACTACACAGAGTCATTTTTTAAACAGTAACTGCCTCGACTATATTACATCATAAACAATAACCTTTGTTTCATGAAAATACAGCAGTGTTTCTTCAAAAGTCTGGTCACATATGTCACTTTTTATTTTAGATCCAACTTAAAAATAAAAAATTAGTTGACAGTCCTTTGCAATCATTTGTTTTAATTTCCTATTAATACAAGTTTCTCAAGTGGTGCGTGGTTGGCTTTGCATTTTCATATATTTTTCTAACATTACAAAGTTTTTTTATTTGCTCAAATTTTCAGCATTTTCTACTTTGTTGCAAAATCTAAAATGCATTTTGTTAAATTTTGATTATTTGGATAAAGGTTGAGTAAGGCTAGTTTAGCCTTTACCTTTAGTAAACATGCAGACACTGACAAATATGATCGTCTACACATGTAAGCCAAATAAGGAGTTTATGAATATGACCATAGTGTGGATGGTTTATTTGCGTACTTGTCTATTTTATGTGTTTAGGTGTGCGTCGAGAAACCTACCAGCGCGCGGTAAAGCGATTTTGTTTTTTCTGTATTTGTCGCATAGGCAAACAAGGCAAATACTTTATCACACATGCTATCTGCACATAGTGATAGTTTGACAAATACATCAAATTGTCGGCTTATTGCAAGTCATTAATTGCAATATAATTTATGCGGCAATTAATGACTTCTTGCAATAAGCCGACGAAATACACAAATACAAATAGTCATGTAAAGTTCCATTATTTTAGGCAACTTAGCACATTCAAAACTGATCACGATCTTACACAGCATGTATTTAGGGTAGAATTTGCTATGAACTAGCAAAATGTTTCAATACTGGTAGGTACCTGAAAAGGACAGTCGTAAATCCTATCATATCACACACTCACAGTATATTGGTTGGTTACCTCTTTCCCTTACAGGGGGTCTACTCTCGATCTCCGTCCGACATCCGTCCGAAACAATTAATGTCAAATAAGTAATATTCAACAAAATTAAAAAAACAAGTATCCAGTATGAAGCTTGCAAGCAAGTATTGCTTATTTGGCAGTAATTGTTTCGGACGGATGTCGGACGGAGATCGAGAGTAAACCCCCCTGACCCAAAAATTATATTAGATGGACTTGTAAGTGTATATTCGAATGAAAACTAAAGACAATAATACAATAGAACTAAAGGTACACACTTAGGCATTGTTCGTTACCAGACACTGTTATTAACAGGAAAATATAACAATTACCATTTCCTTTTCTGTTATTAAAACTGATGCTCATAATAATTATGTTTTTAATAATTATTTCGTACGTAACAAAGTATACGTAAGTAAATTAGCAAAATAGGTTCAATTAAACATCAACTGTTTAATTGAATAAAACATTTATAATTATTGGACATTGATACACATCGAGTTCTCAGGTTATCGCGATTGTTACACATAGGAAATGAAACAATTTTTCCAGATTTACATCGCGTAATGTATTTCGTTTTTTCAAACAAACCAACGGTTTGTTTCTGGCCCTATACAGGTCCCATGGACACGGTTGACAGAGTCAAAATATACGCAATTTAAATGCGGAAAAATAGTTTCATTTTCCATTGATACACTTTTATCATAATTATTTTAAAATCACGCACCATTCATCATTCAGCACGTACCATTGACCGCGTATATTTTTCTAGTACTTTGGTACTGTTTTAAAGTGCTTTTCCACCGGCGAGGCGAGACGAGACGAGACGAGGCGAGGCGAGAATTGAAATCTCGCCGACCTATTTCCACCAAAAATTGCCATCGCGATCAAGCGCGATCATGCGCGGCCTCGCGCGAGCAATCGCGAGCTCGCGACAGGGTTATGGATGGTGAAGACACAGTTCTGTTCAATTCGTCTAGCGATAAACACGCGGTTAAATTACCATGTTCCGCAAATTCTTATTATTAAATATGTTAACGAAAGAAGAATCAGATGAAGATACTGTAAGAAGAAATAATCATGTTGTAATATAAGCTGTTTATACACTCTAATAAATATATAAATAAATAAAAATAACTTTTTCGAAAATAACTTTTTTATAGTTAACTTTTATCCCAGGGCAAAATTAACAAAATACACAAAAAAGTTTACAACTGGCGCTGGTATGTTTACATTATATTGCAACTACATTGTGTATATATATTTTTTAAAACGATGCTATGTTTTAAAAGTGGTTACATAATTATGATAAAATCACAATCCTAATCGTGTACATTTCAATGCAATTATAAATATATATAATATGCATTGTATAAATATTTACGAAAATGATATGGATACATGTATGACACCAGGAGTATAATATTTTTCATGAACTCAGTTTGTTCATTTTTGTCTGAAATAAAAGTATACCGTGTTTAAATGGTGTCGTGATTACATATATTAATTTATTTATATATTTACACATTTTGAAAACAGCACAAGGTACAATTTTTTTAATATCTAATATTTACATAATTTGGAAAATGTGTGAACATTTACATTTCAATGCATGCGACAGTATCCCACAATTTCGCGATTAACATTAATAACCATCGCGAGCACGCGCGATATAGTACGGGACATCGTGAATCGTGTTTCGGTTGTAGCGTTAATAGAGTCTTTGCCGGCAGCAATACGGTTCAATGTAACATCAACAAATATTTCAAATCTCGTCTAGCCTATCCTCGTCAATCCCGACCATTTCCACCGAAGATGCGTTAGGAGAATTGATATTTTGCCACACAAGTTTTAAAAGTCGTCTCGCCTCGTCTCGTCGCGTATCGCCGGTGGAAATACACCCTTAATGGTCCATCCACACATATCCTGGCTATGCCCGGGACGTGGACGGGCCGTGCTCTGTCAGGGGTTAAAAAAATACCGTTGCGTATATTTTGTATGCCCTCGTTCACACATATCCGTGTCCGGGCCGGGGCCGGGACGGACCCACAGTTCATACAAACTAGCACGTCCCGGCCACGTCCCGGGCACAGCCCTGATATATGTGGATAGTCCTTAAAGCTGTTTTGAAGGAGGTTATAGTAGGTATAAATTGAAAACTTACCTCCAAAAGCTATATGTATCTGCTCCGGTTGGCAGTACGAACAATTGTACACCGGTCCCGGCTCACGTACTGTCCTTATAGACGCTTTTACTGCCCCTAAGCTTAATAAAATTAAAAACAAATACATATCAGTTTGATTTGAGCAATAAAAAATAAAACGTATAAAAAACAGAGCCGCCGCAGCGTACGTCTATCCTCAACCACAATCGTTTGAGAATTGATGACTATATTACTATTGTTTACAAAAAACTTCAAAAACGAGTAATTTCTGTAGATGACACAAACCATGGACAAAATAAAAAAGCAATCGACCAGACCACAAACTTCACAGAATCGACATTTGACATAAGCAGTGTTGCCAGGTCAAATCTGAAAAGTCGGAAGATATTGAAAGCAAAAAACAGTAGATTGATGAAAAAAAAAACAGTAGATGCTAAATTTACCTTCGAACACTTTTAATTAACTTTCTTAAGACATTGACCTTACGACTTACAACTAACAAGAACTATCTTGTAAAAAACAAGTCCACGACGAAATAAGTAAAATTAGAAAATAAAATGATGAAATCTCAGATTACAAAACAATAGGCAGATGGTGCATACGTCACAAACGAAGTGAAGCCACTTTTCATTTATTGTGTGCGTGACAACTAGGAGGGGCACTGAAGGGACATGCGCATTTGTGTGCGTGTAAGGTTGTCAGATTCTGCGAAAAAACTCCCGTGTCTTTTTCTGTTGCTTTCTATAATACTGTTACATACTGGAAATCAATCAATCAAAGAAAAAAAGTTAATACTTAAATGTTATTACTTGATTTACATCACACAAAGGAAAGAATATTTTATTAAGATATTTTAAATTGGAAAACTTTGATAGGTCAAAATATGTATTACAATCACAGTTACTCAATATCCTAATAACCTTTACTTTGTACACAATTTTTATAATACTACCGTTTCGCGTCTACACATTGAACATTCGTTTCTAATTTTGATATGTAGCGCATCTCACCATCAAATAGTTTTCTATTAAAATTTTTATTGAATTAACTTTCTGATCAATTCCATAGCATTGATGATTGTGTTCTAATTTGACAAAAATTGTTTGTTTCCCAACGAAACTCACGAGGTCATGTGCATACATTATAATCATTTTTTTATTTTATTGACGTTTTCTTACAAAATCACTCTGTTTGTGTGTGTCTTGAGCACATAACAATGAAAGTTCTCTGTGTCTATAGGGTTAAAATTTTAACTGTTTTTGAACATTTTCTTTTACATAGTCACATTATGGCGATTAGAGATTGGTTTGAGAATAATTTAGTTCTGAGTTACCTCAAAAACAATTTTGGATTGCTGTAATTCGACCATTCTGTGTGTATATGCATTCATTATTTAATTTCTATACAAAAGTATAAATTATTCGATACTCCTATAATATTTACATAATTTGAAATGAAACTTATTTCGCCATAAACTGGCAACATAACACGAATTTATGTCGAGGTTTTGTGTTCCGAATGAATCTCAAAAAATGTGGGATAAACAAATTATAGAATAGTTAAATTAACAATAGTTCCCTGTGAATAGATATTCCATCCATCCATTTTTGTTTTTGGACACAACTTTGACAATGTTTAACAAAAGTCGGCATTTTTAAACATAAAATAACTAATCACTCGTGACGTGCAAACAGTGCGACGCTGAGCTTAGTGCTGACGCGAGTTTGTATTGTATTCGCTTTTGAATTTGTATTTGCTTTGTATCTGCCTGTGTTTTGTAATCTGAGATTGAAATTAGTAAAAGTGTTAGAATTATTAGAAGTGAGAAACATAGCTCATGCACATATTGGTTAATCACCGTCTGAGTCCTTGTGGTACATTGAATTATGAAATTTGGTCAGACATCTGTTTAAGGCATGATTTTAACAGTCGATTTTCGATAATTATCAGCATAATAGTAGATGTCGGCCCAGAAAAGTAGACCTACTGATAAATCAGTAGATCTGACAACCAGCGTTGCCAATTGTTCAAACTCCCCAAAAATCAAAGCAGAATGTAACATGTAAAACTAATTATAAAATTAGATGCCGTTTATTTATTTTAATTAGATTCAACATTAATCAGTCTTGGGAAAAAAAACATTTTTCTTTGCCTTACAAAATTAGGTAAATTGATTATTTGTTGTGCATTTGATGACACTATGTTAATATTAGAAATAATCAATCACTTTCGTCGACCTATTTTTAATATTTAAAGTTGACGAGTGGTAAATTGTGGTGTGGAAGTACCAACTGCTCGGCTTTGTTTATCAATAGCTGATTTCGTTTTGCTTCATACCGGGGATCGGCCTAAGCGACAGAAAGAGTCGCGAACTCAACACGCACCAACTGGTAATTTCACAATTCAGAACCAAATGCTCTGATAATAATTCCATTTAAGCTGCTTGTTAAATTAATAATAAAAAATTAAATTATAAAAGTTGTTAATTACGAGGGATGAGCGATGTTGAAAAACACGTCGATATAGTCCATCACAGTGTTTCTAACAGTAACGATCAAACTAGCGATGCATCAGCAATTGATAACAAAATGTTAGAATCCCCACATTTTCCCCACATAGCGCTAATCCCCACAAAATCCCCAATTTAGTTGAAATTCCCCGCAATTTGGGGAATTCCCCACAAATTGGCAACGCTGCTGACAACACGGGACATAATCCTTACGACCTAAACTACCTACCGACCTATTTCCTTTATTTTTTCCATCCTCTAAGCCTATACAACACAGAAATTATTAAGCTTTGATACCACAAATTAGAGCTCCAGACCGTGGAAGGGAGATTGCAGATCAGTGTTGCCAGGTCAAATCTGGAAAAAAACGGAAGATATTGCACCGAAAAAACAGTAGATTGAGGAAAAAACAGTAGATGCCGAACTTACGTTGTTTGAAACACTTTTAATTGATTTTCTTTAAACATTGTCACGTAATGTTTATGATGTTATCTTACGATGTTGGTATCTGACAATAAAAATTGTATTTTAATCGACTTAAAAGGAGGTTCTCAATATATCTGTATGTTTTTTGTATGTTTACGCGATAACTAAACATGACGCGTCGCGACGCTTCGACTCTGCGCCATTGTGAGTCGAGCCTAATGGTAGTAGGTCAAACTACCTCTCAAGCAGAGGGTCGTGGGTTCGAATTCAGACTCGCACCTCTGAGTTTCTAGGAATTTGTGCGAAATTTAATTTGAAATTTATCATCAGCTTTTCGGTGAAGGAAAACATCGTGATGAAACGTTGAAGAAGGTTTTAAGTCTTCGGAAAACGTGTGCAGTCCCCAACCCTCATTGGGCCAGTGTGGTGGACTGTCGCCTAAGCACTCGCCTGAGAGGAGACCCGTGCCCAGCAGTGGGACGTATAAATGGGTTCATGGTAATGATGAAATCTGCCGAGTCTAAGGAGGGAGAATCCGCCAGACCACATTTAGCTTGGTTGAATTTTAGTAACCAAATAAAACAATTATGACAAATTATTACTTTTTTACTGGCGTCTGTATAATGTACGTCTTCATATTCGTGTAATAGCCAGGGTTTGAATGGCGGCACCATTACATCCGGGTTCATGGCTTCATATTTGGTCGAAAAACAATCGCAGCAAATTTCTGACATTGTTATGTTCCGTGTATTATAACTTGGTAAAGAATAAAAAATTGATTTTAGTAAGTGGTAAACGGTTCAAAAATAAGACGAGTAGATAGACGTGTTTGCTACCGCGGTTGGGCGGGGAGTGACCGTGGTACGAAACAAAATGAGAAAGCGAAGGAAGATGGAACAATTGAAATTTTTAAATTTAAGTATGAGTAGAAGAAAAAAACGATACGTTACGAATGGCCAGAAACGATACAAAAAGGTGGGATGGCGATGTAAGGAGGTCACATCGTCACATACTTAAAACCAACTGACAAATATTTATTTGAAATCAGTTAATCCACATGTAAGGTAGCAAAATAACAAGCGTTGGAAAAAGAATACTGCAAAAGTATTGAAAAGTAAAAAAATACAATATTTAAAGTGACCCATAAATTGGGGAAAAGATAGTGGCAAAAGCACGGTATCCCTAAAATCAGCTAAAGCCTGTCTAATTTAATTTATACGTTATTTATTTGATCTCTTTTTCTCGCGTATCATAACCACTGCTGGTAGAAGCGAGATGGACATATTTGACAAAAGTAAATATTCTCTTTATTTTAGGAGGCTTATACGATGCAAGCAAAAAGTTTAATCAGGAAAAACACTTTAAATATCATCTAAAATACAAGAAATCGTAATATTCCAGGCTTGTAAGAGTATTTCACTAGTAATTCATACAAGAAAATTCATTGATGAAAAATTAAAACTTACGTGTGAAACGTTAGGTTGGGAATTTTTCGTTCCGTATTATACGCTTATACGGTTTTTCTTATTTACAGAGCCCCTCTACCCAATTCTCCCTCTACTATCATAGATGATTCTTCCCTGCATTTTCTAGACTCGTGATTCACAAATATCAAATATCATAAATAATAGCCGAAATACCAAAAAAAAAATGAAAGGACGATTCTACGATCTGACCACATTGTAAAGTTTTGCAAAAACTCCGACAAATGTTCAATATGTTCCGAGAGGTACAAAATATAAAAAGCAAAGAATAGTTGTGAAAAGTGAAAAATTTGAAAACTCCTAAAATAACAGTACAACAGTAGATGTAGTCCAAAAACAGTAGATCTACTGGAAAAACAGTAGACCTGGCAACACTGTCATAGTCATAGACACGTTACATATTTTTCTTTTTCTTTCTTTCTTGGCTTTTCGCGGTTAGCGCTTACAAAGTGTTTTGACTTGTTTTTAAAACGGGGAAAGTTATTAAAGTCTTAGATGATGGAAAAAATTACAATAATGAAATTTTGAAACGCGATACATCTTATTCTATGGAAACCGCCTTTATTTATTCCTTTCTTTATTTTTTCCATAGTATAAGAGATACATACATGGTTTTCATAGTCTAAGCTCGAAGCATAGATTATATATATATATATATATATATATCCATCCTCTAAATCTTTACTGCACAATACGAAGACTTATGAACTTATGTATATATTGAAGGGTCGTATTCTAGAACTCTACTCAATGCTCAAGTCAGGATTTGAGTATGGTTTAAAGCACTCGAAATCATACTCAAGTACCTGCCATTACGGTCGTATTTCCAGTGCTTGTGTTTCCATTGCAATCCTGACTTGAGCATTGAGTAGAGTTCTAGAATACGACCCTAAGTCTGAAAGTTTTAAAAAAAGGTTTGTTTAGGTACCACCTAATATTCTTTGTTTGTGACGTGTTTGCGACCATTGACCTACTATGTGTAACAAGGAGTGGGTTAATAGCTGCAAACCAATCTACTAAGAAAATATTTTTTTAAAACATGAATGCATCACTATACTTTTTATAAGTGCCTCTTGTCCATCCGCAGAATATATGAAATAAAAGTTCCTTGACGTTACTCCGAAATAATTAAATTTATTTCAGTCAATTTCATTCAGCTTATTTCAATACAAATTTACAGCTAAAATGGCGTAAAAAAATAAACTTATTAACATTATATCATTAATTAATTACTTTAATATTAACAATTACATATCACAAACTAGCAAAAACCAATTTGTACTTGAGGTGAACAACGAACAGCAAACAATAACATCATAGATATTATGCATAATATTTTCTAAATAACATTAATAATTTGGATGCTTGTCATCATTCACTATAATTATAAAGATAGTCCTGTGCTTATTAATTATGTTAAAACTTACTCAAAAACTAGTCATGAGAAATATATTTGAAAGTACTTAAACACACACCTGCCTAAAAAATTTCAAAAGGCAATACAAAATTATCGATTGGGAAAGTTTTCTATATCTATGGTATAGGCAGGTACTTGAAAAAAAAAACGAATCACTGTTAATTAATTAATAACGTACACACCAATATAAACTACTGATACCTTCATAGCATCAATACTGAACTTAAATATTTCAGATGATAGCAGTACAAGCAAAACTCCTATGAATTGGACATGTATTACTAATTAAACATGGTTGAGTGAAAATGAAAAAGATGCAAATAAAGATAAAGGAAACTAATCCAAAGAAATTATTCTGACTAAGATAACAATTGCTTACACAATACCATTAACAGATACACCAAGAACACCAAGCACATTTTGTCTGTATGTCATTTTGAACGCCCTAAGCTTATCTCACCTTCACTTTTAGTAGGTTTGTTAATCGCTTTCCGGCCAACCTGTCCTATACTCATTTCTCCTTCACTTCTAAGTGGTAAGATACATGTAGAATTTAAATCAGAACTATCTTTTGATATTGTTGATGTAGAGTCAGATTCTGATATTGTTGCAACTCTTTTCTTTTGTTTCCTTTTAAGTTTTAAATTCACCTCACCTAAACTACTAATTTCTGACGAATTATACCCATCTATTGAACTCGAACTGCTTACACTATTACATTTCATGAAAGTTTTAGATTTAATTGACTTATCTTTTTGTTCGTCTTTGGCTGGTACACTACTTTCTTCCAGGTTAGATAAAATTTCTCGAGATGTTTGCGGCAATCGTAAATTGAATCTCGGGGAAGATAAATTAACTGATATGCCTTCTTCATCGTTATCTAATTCTACTGTCAGCTCTTGTTCGTTAGTAACTATTATCATAGGGCTCGTTTGGTGGTCAACTGTCACCGATAAAAATGGCGAGGTAGTTCTTGTTTTGGTTCTAGTGGGTGATGTCATTACGCTTTTCACATGCGCGGGAGAAGTCTGCGTATTTTTCTGAGAAGCACCTACGTTCCTTTCTTTATTTTCTTCCCCCACATCTTTTGACGTCGACGGCTTAGTAATGTTCTTTTCAAGTATGTCGCCATACTCATCTAGGATAAGTTTCTTTATAAACTCTTTCTCCAACTTAAACATTTTCTCAACTTCTCCATTTGGGTCAACTGAAGGCCATAAATCATTATGTATCGATTGCATAGTTTGCTTGTCATTTCTGGGCGATGTTTGGGTTTCCTTGAGTGATATTTTCTGAGTGGTATTGCTTTGTGTTGCAATCTCTTGTGTAGCAACCAAGTGAACGAACTCGAATACATCAACGGAGTTTTTAAAGGATAGATTTGATACTTTTGTATAAATTTTGTCATGTATGTTGGATTTTGAATTACTTGTAGTACGTTTATTAGCGTTAACATCTTCATCATCAACATCAGAATCACTGGTATCATTACTAGTCTTATTGGATTTTGTTTCGGATTTTGATTTATTTGATAGAGATTTACTATCCTGCAGCTCTGTATTTTCAGAGTTATCTTCTTCAAAATCATCAGCGTAACTGTCTTTTGCATCGCTTTCCTTGTATTCTTTAGATGCATCAGGAGAGGTTTCTTGTGTTTTAACCACGTCAACGGTTTTAGCAATAGTTTTGGACACTGTTCTTTGTATATCCAAAACTTCTTCTAATAAATTCTCATCGGATGTAGTAAATATTATCTTTTTGTTTTTCTGTTTCTGTTGACATTTTCTAGGACTGTTTTCTTGGCTACTCAATATTTTGTCTAGTAAAGGACCTAAAGTTACATCGTTTGTGTTGGGAATATTTGATATTTCCCTCTCAATATCGCTTACTCTGACACCACCGAGCGTCAATTGAGAATATGGAATATATTCCGAGTTATTTAAAAGTTTCCTTTGCATTACAGGTGCACGAGGAGATATGTGGGTTTTTTTCGGGGGCTCATTCTTTACTTTAGATTTGTAAGCAGTTCTGCTATTTTTTGATGTTGAAGGTTGGCCATAGACGGCGTTTAATTTATTTGTCCATTCGTCAGCGATCAAATATGTTTCCTTTTTATTAACAATTGTCTTTTTGGTTTTCTTGCGGTCTGTGCGAGACGAATTTTTAGGAGAAGATCTTATTACAGCCTTAATACGTTTTTGAGTTCTAAGATTGTGTAAAGTATCTGAGCTAATATTGTTGGTTGAGCCACTGCTATCGCAAGTTGACATTTTGGTAATTTTACGGGCAGGCTGTTTGGTGGCACAACTTGGTTGCGGACGGTTAATTGCCACGTTGGATACAGATGTAAGGGTTTTAAATTTTGGTTTGGAGACAGTATTATGCGCCATAGAAACAACAGCTACGTTACTTCTATTTGAGGAAATTTCTTTGACTTCCTTACTATCAGGAATAATATCTAATTGTAGAACTTTTTGTTCTCTTAATTCCCTTCTTATATTTATCCTTGGCATATCTTGTATTGTGAATTTCATTTGAGGTGTAGAAATAGTCGTTTCTGGTTCTATATGTGTATAGATAAATTCGTTATAAACTATTGACGGTTTACTTCTAGCTTTATTAATGTGTTTCTTATTTTTTGTACTATCTTCGACCTTTTCGTCTATTGCTATTAGTTTAGGACGGGTCAGACTTAAATTTCTATATATTACTGGCTTCTTTTTCGGTTCTATAACCCGAGCATCGAAATTAGGTTGAGTTAAACTGCTAGGTGCTGATTTTGCTAAATTAAGAGCAATAGGCTTACTTTCGTCTGATGTTTGAAATGTTGGTGGGCCAACAGGTTTATCTACTATTTTGTAACCATGAAATTTTGCGTTAACAAGTTCTTCTATGTGAACTTTTTCATTAAATTCTTCATCAAGCGGCATCGGTTGTGTTTTAAGTTGTACTCGGGGTTCGTGGAATTTTGACAGTTCCCCAGAAAGTAGCTTCAGGTCGTCCGCAGTTGATTGCAGCATATCATGCAACTTTCGCAATATGATTTCGTCTTCGGGCCTTAGTGCCGGCTCCGAATGCCATACATCGTCGTCTATGATGTTAACCATTTCAATCTTGCTGCTGCTCTCAACCTGGAATTGTATACAAAAACCCATGTTAGAATTATGAATTATTGCCAGTTGGTCCAGATCCAGTCCAAAGTATTACACAGAATTTATTTATGAGATCTAAGCTGTAAACAATATTGTCATTCACGATGAGGGTCAAGATGTAGTCTGGCATAATTACGGAAAAGCGTTTAGCAAAACTTCTAATTTTAAAATCTTTGCTAGCAATTCCAAATGTAGATCATTGTCATCAATATTATCATAAAAGTAAGCATATTACATGTACCACTAACCAAATATCGATCGACTGGGTAGGGAAATAATTTGGGCCTCATCTGTTGGTCAGGCATAGTGGCTCCGGCATGTCGATGGTTCCACTCCGTTCTGTTGAACAACGGAAAATAAACTTTTTAATTTAATTTGTTGAAAAGGAATAGAAAAGCATGAACACAAAATTAAAAATTATTTTTCCATGAATGCCTTTACCCTATATGTATCTCAGTGATAAAATAATTTCCATATAACATTGTCGTGTCAAATTAAATGCACTTTGAAATTAATCTGAATGTTAGGTTTTTGCAAACATCTTAGGTTTACGTACCGTTGATATTGAATGGTATTGTTTTCGCTTTCATTAGCTTATAAACCAAATAAAAGTTTTTTTAAATTAACTCCATAATGTCGATGTTCTGATTCCGGTGATTACAAAAAAATATTATGCGTCCCATGATTTTCAATACTTCGCGTGTTACTAGGCAATTATAAGCATTATTCTGCTGGAGTAGGAAATAGCTGTTGCGTATTGTCGTGTCATATTTCTTTAGCTTAATTTTCAGGAAAGTAAGGGTAAGGGTAAATAAAATGGACAATATTACAAAATCACATCAATTGTATTTCACCAACATGTACATTAACGTCTTAATCGAAGCATTTCACTTGCTGCTTACAGTAAGAAAGAGACAAGTCTCAAAATCTTTCGTGTCGCTTCACGGTCGACATCTACAAACAAGCCTATGTGTAAAGGCGGACTATAACGCTCTGACGTGTTAAATGTACGCGAGTGAAATCATTCTAAATATTACGACATATAAAACATCTAAAATTGAAATACATTTCTGTTAAATCTACACTATGAAAAAGTGGACCAAGGAATTTTCCTTGATGCTGTTTTGTTATATTCCAGTAATTGAAAAGTCGAATCAATGCAGCAAAAGTTCGATGTTATTAGATCTAGAAAATGTCATTATAGCGTCCAAAAAAATCCACAAACTTTTTAATTTCCAGTCTAGCAAGATTATGTATTTACATATATCGAACGCTGCTGCAAATACCAATTCGTGTTACACTTAATAACTACATTGAAACAAACGTACATTTAACACATCAAATAAATCAAGATGCACATTTTGTGCTTACAAATTACCATTGCCAGTTTTGGCGAAACTAATGTAATAGTTGACAAAACCCTTGCGGGTGGTTCCACTGTTATAATACTAACAATCAATTTCGAATCTATCAGAAATACGACGATAAGTTAGATAATTTGAAACGTTAACCGTGTAACGTTTGTTTAAATATTGTTACAAAATTTTGTAATTAATAATACAACAATTCACATACATCTCTGAAGAAATTATTTCGAAAAACAAGTAAAATAACAAATAGGGTGTCACCCTATAGGCGAAGTTCGTAAAAACAAAAAACATTTCTAAAATTGATGGATTAATAAATTTCAACACTCAGTGAAAGTACATCTTGAAAAAGTTGTGGAAATGTACATAAATGTCTAAAAGGCTCACAGTCCTTAGTAATACTGGATGGAAAGCCGAGAACAGGAGGGCTGTTCCATGCTACCTAAATTATTTACAAAGATAAAATATGTACAACGTACGTATATGTACACAAATATCACCTAAAATAAATAAAGGACATGTCAATTTAATTGAATGTACTAATATGCAAAAGTTTAAAGACAATGCTGTCTTGATATAGGATTTTGAGGACAAAGCTGAAAAACATACCAGTTAAACGCAAATTAAAATTAATAAGCCACTTGAGAGGTTCCAGTTTAGTGTCTATCAGTAATGAAATCTGGCAAATGCTGTACTTCCTTAAATGTAAACTTACTTATTATCAGTAAGTAAGATTTTATTACTAAACACAGACACACAACTTTAAACATAAATCCACATGGCTAAAGACAAAAAATCATAACCCTAAGATGAAAATAAATTCAAATGCAACGCGAAATCCAATCAAGCAGCGGCCGTCATCTGATAGCCTTCGAAATTGACATACACTACGAATCGTTTAATATTATGACATATATAATGATAATTATAATGATAATTACTTCACTTTATACAAATATAGCAGCGAGTTTTAAGAGTTCCTATAACGGCCGCGTGTTCGCGGTTCTGACAATTTGACAATTCATAAAATGACTAGGTACGCCCTCGTATGCAAGCCATCCTGCTAATACTGTAGCCTACCCAGCGACCGGTCGCTCATCGCCGCTCTCCACTTCGTCATCCCGGTTGTGGGCAGCAGAGACGAGCGCCGCGGCCGAGCCCCCCAGCAACTCGTAACTTATCCTTACAAAATAATCAACTCAAACGTGAACACCGACCACCGCACGCTGCGAATCGGCGCCAATACTACAATTTTGAATTCCTTCCAATAGAAATCAATGAGAACTTCATTAACAGGCCGAATTAGTCATCGAATGCAAGACAGTAACGGAACTCGAGCCACTCTGAATATAATAATCGCTTCGTTACAAAATAAGATTATTGCGCTTTTGCGGTATACAATAAATACACATATACACCGAAATAAGGTTTGTACATGGAGTTATCCACCTCCGCATACCGAAAATCTACGTTTATATAATCAGTACATCTGACTACTAAATATGTCATGATCATTATATATTGTGTAATACTTGTACAGTGTATAAGAATCACATAAATAAATGCCAAGTTCACTATGGTTCGGGACCTACAGGTAACTAAGAAAATGGCATCCGAATAAATCCCACATCGCGCGAGATCGACGCGCTCGGGAAGCGACGCTTCCTTGCACCACCGCCACCCCCCGGAAAATTTTCAACAGGACAAATCCAAAATTCGTCGAAAACGGATATGTACTACATTCAGAATATTGCACCATTCTTGTCGCGCGATTAATCACTAATTAAAATAACTCCCCTGAGTCTCCAATAAATATTAAAAAATTACAAATCCAACACGCTGAATACGGCGCATATCCTGCTCCGAACAGTTGACAGTATCGGAGAGCGAACTAAAGTAAGATTATATACAGAGCTATATACAAGACAAGTGATCGGTTGATGTGGCCTTTAAGGCCAGCCCGCCGCGGAGCCGCGCGCCCTTGGGCGCCTGCGGCCGCGTGCCGCGGCTTCTCCTCCTGCGGAGGAGCACTAACTGTCGCGTTACAGCGGCAGTGACAAGAGGTACAGTCGGGGCATCGCCACGCTGCCCTAGGTCTCCCGTTCCTTCTTCGGCTTGAACTCCTCACCCAGAATAGTGGCGATCTCACCCTGCATGAACGCCCATGGGACCGTCGAGTTCGCCAGTGGGCATTTCTCACCGCTCGGACAGTAAACCTGCAAAATATATCAAATTTGTCATAATGACACTATTTATATCTCCAGTTTTGAGCAGTTATGACTTAAACAAAATACTGAATCGGGTTCAAAAGGCAGAAAAGGTATGCACTCACCTCAGATCCTTGCTGTCTCTTGATGGAGTCGCGGGAGCAGGGGAAGCAGAACTTGTGGTGCGGTTGGGAGGGGCACTGCACGAAGTGCGTGTCTTCGAGCCGCTCTTGGCAGAGAGTGCATTTGAGTAGCGGCGCAGCCGCGGCGCCCGCTTCCCCACCCTCGCCTGCTTCCGTCGACGACACCGACGTCGTCGACGATACATGCCGCGAACCCGACGACCGCCGCCCGCCGTTAGACCCTGCACAACCCACCACACGATTAGTTCGCGATCTCTACTAACCCGCGCTCCGGGCAGGTTTGAAAACACCCTATACTAGTATCAAATTAAAGACGAACGCTTTCCGATTGTTTCCACGCGCCACGAGCTCAACAGAAAAGTCAACCGACTATGGGACGATATGGGATCTAGCGGTCGTCGGGCGCCACGCCGTGAGCACTGGCGACGAGCGGCGCGCCCATCGGACGCCCGCAGTCTGGTCCATCGGATATATATACACTTCACGCTCTTACAATGGTGTCACTGTTTCAATGGACAAATCGTATATGAACACCAAGATGGATCACAGTGGCATTTATAATTTATTGCAGTCGAACAAAAATGGCGTGAGGTTTTAGTAAAATGTAATGGAATATGCAAGAAGATGATTTACGAGTTATGAACTAGAATGACCCATAACCAGGCTTTGATAGCTAAATTCAAATAACTCATCAGGTAAAACACGGACGCGGAAAACAATCGGGCGTGAGATATTCTTCACATCCGGTTAAGAATTCACCACTGTAGGGCAGAAATGGTCACAAAGCTCCTTACCTGAGGAGTTGGGCGAATGTTGGCTGGAGCGGCTGTTGGAACGCTGCTGCTGCGGCGCCTGCGGTGGCGAACCGCCGGCAGAGCGTGGAGAACCGGGTGGCAGTGTGTCCGCAACGGACATAAGTGCTGCCATCGGAGACGGACCTGCACCACCTGCACCAGTCACCGGCGGCGATCCTGCAGTGCGTCCCAGAGGAGATCCCGCAGACCCATTCGTGAGAGGTGCGCTGTTACCGTAACCTGAAAGGTGGAAAGGGAGTGAGCACTTTTATTGTGGGACTGTGTCAACTACAACGCAATAAATAATGGGTATTGCTGGAAGCAGATCTATAGACATTATGTCGCTTGAAAGTTTCCTCGAAGAGTTACAAAGTTACAAACGAAAATGACAGGTTTACCTACTCGAAATTTTAACGGATATATTGGATCGACCACATTAATGACTTCTGGCACGAGATGGCTGGATCGCGAAGTCGTAGCTTTCGACGACACGACACAGCGGAACAAATACATTTCATTTGCCCGAAAAACCTCGCATTGAATGTTGGATGACACATCGTTTGTGGTGGACCGGCAGATAGTAAACACAAGTTCACACACGCACATTATGTCTTATATATAGCATTGTGTGTTAATACGCGCTTACGTAGGACACGATGTGTCATTGCCTGGTCAGAGATCGTGGAGGCGCGGGCCAATTCCTGTGGTAGATGGGTGGGTAACATGTGGAACTTAACAGTGATGCGGTAGCGGGCGGCACATTCGAATGTGCAACGAATCGTATCGTGGGAAGACGACGGTGAGCGATAGCACCAACGTTGCCAAACGTCTTCCGATGTGGGTTTGGCTGTTGCACTATTCAACTCAACCGGGCCGCTTCATGACTTATGAAATCTTTTAACGCCGCTAAATTGCCCTAAACTTTTAACAGCACTTTTTATACGTAGGTACTTGGAGATATACACATGCAAAGTCTTTCGATGGCTAATTGAAAAAGGTTTTCCTTGCAGAAAGTGAGTCATGTTACCCGGACACGTCTAATAAATTAAGACTTCTACTACTTTTACTGTTGCATTTAATTCTATATTAAGCTGAGAGGCGTTGCGTTAAGTTACAATGGAGTTATTCGAAATATCGTGCCTAGCACGTATGTAAACACTGTACATAAATTAATTAAGCTGTGTTGCGAAAGGGCGTGAGTGATGGTCGCGGTGTCGGCTCACCCATATGGTGGCGGTGACGTCACGTGCGGTGACCTTTTTGGCCGGCGGCTCGTGGCGGCCCCGCTCCCTACACACACGCCAACGGAATGTGGTCGAGCCACTGCCAAGCGTAGGCAGGCGCTATATTTTTTCGCTCGTCGCCGGCCTACCTACATACATACGTACGTACGCGAGCGAAAATGTCGTCACGCGACGTTGCCGTACCGCTGCCAGTGCCGTGTCGTGCTTGCATTCACATTCGTTTACATTACGTGGGTGTTGGTACGCAGCGCGCCTGTGTGCGAGAGGCCGCGAGCGCAGGCTCGCTTTCGAGAACGCTCAACCAGTTGGACCGGTTTAGTATTTATGGACTGAGTTAATGCACCTACCTAGATATGAATCCCGTGGCGGCCGCTTGCGCAAAACCACCACATCGCCCCTCTACAGCTTGGACACGTTCGCGCCTACCGCGCCAGCTATCGCTCGCGTTATCGCTAGACTCAATTCTCGTGACTATGCCGAATCACTATTTTTAAAATTATTAGCCTACTTTGTTTATTAGTAAACAGCGAAATTTCTGTTGCTCCACCACATTCTTGCTCAATTACATTACTACTACCTACTACATTCGGTTTTCCATTTGCTATTTCAGTATGAGGATTTGTTATAGAATTTAATGAGCAAATGTGAATTCTCGACCAAAATATGCAGATCTTCCGGAAGTTGAATAAAAAACTATCACTGTTGGAATAAATGCAATATATTACAATACTCCTGGCGCGATATCAAAGGTTACAAACAGGACAACAGAGTTCAAATTTTATAATACGATAATTGTATTTGTTACTTTAAATAAATTACATTTTATTTAAATTAAGAAATATAATTATCTTATTTTTTATACAAAAAGTACGAGGCGTCTGATAAAACAATAACGTGAAATGATGTTAAGTAAGCATGTCATGAAATTTAATAATAAAGTAATCTGAAGCATTCGTAATGAAAAAAAGGAGATGTGATAAGTTCGGTTATTCTGAATAATTGACAGTGGTTGGTTAGTCGTACATTCATTCGTAGAGCATTAGCGTAAAATCTGCATTTTCTTTTTGTCAAATACATTCTAATTTTACCTAGGGGTAAAATATAAAAATTGATCTAAGAATCATTAACTTGAATTAATTCATTGAAAGCAAATGTCTACCTCCAGACTAATTTTTGTGATGCGAATAAGTTAGAAAATGTCAGTACTCGGAAACAAAAATTGAAAAACCGTATCCTCTTCACACCGCAAATGCCAATGCAAAATTCATACGAGAACTATTAAGCCCAAATGTTTTTGAGAAGCAAAAATTTACAATGGATACATTTGGATATTTGACTTTTTCCTATACCTCCAGCAATATCGACATTATATTTGCATTAAAATGATAACTACAAAAAGTTACTTACCGTTAGCTTTGAACGAACTGGCATCAAACGACGGTGTGCGTAGTGGGTGTTTTTCCTGCTTGAAAACCCGGTCGGGCGCGAACGGTGCAGCCAGAGACACGGCAGGCAAAGAGTCGCCGCGGGTTAGCGGTGGCCGGGGGTGTTCTTCCAGAAGGCGCTTAGCGGGTTCGTGGTGATTCTGATGATCGTCGTCCTCTAGCGGCCGCTTCAACGTCAAACCGGGTGCTAGTCTTGCGCCGCCATGAGTTGGCAGGTGGTGCGTCGGCAAATGTGCAAGGCGGCGGCCCTCGTGATCCTCCCGTCGGCTGTATTCCGTCAATAATCCTGCAGTTGCAGTCGGGCGAGCATGGTGTAACGTGAATCCTGCTGTTGGAGTGTGATGAGCCGGTGGCGCCGGCTGCCCCCTGGGCGCGCTCTCGACTCCATTTTGATGAGCCTCAAGCGGAGCCCGGTGGGCACCCTTAGCGTGTGCAGGCCCGCGGCCTTCCTGGAAGCCGTGGGCTCGCTTGAGCTGCCGCGCCGTGTCGAGGACCACCTCGATGCGATCGGCACCCTCGTAATTGACGCATCCTCGGCACACCGCCTCCGAGAACTCGTGTAACATTGCCCACGGCATGCGGGGCAAGTCGCACAAGTAGCAGTGCTGCCTCTTCTGCATCACCGACATCTCGCCGCCGGGTGTTGAACGGAGCGGGAGAGATCGGCTTTCTTCGTTGCGCTTAAAAATTTTCACAGATTTTTCCAACTCTCAAAAATAAACACTGTAACCATGGTATAGTAACACAATTTCACATTCGGATCCGCGGACGCCGGGTAGTACGGTATTGAAAAGCACTAACTCGTAAGAGGATCGGCGAGAGACTGAGCCGAGGTCGGCGCGCGGAGCGACGACGGGCAGCGGGGGGCGGCGGCCGCCATTATCGAGCGGTGACGTCAGCGCGCGCAGCACGACACGCCGCGACACCCGACGCGCGACGCCACAGCCACGGCCACCGCCCCGCACCACCCGCGGGCCGTTAGCCGACGCGGATGCTCCGCCATCAATACGCTTATCGTACGATAACGTCTACTTAAATGCACCATCGCTCCTTGATTGTATCGCTATCAGCAGATGCCATTTCAATAATAACTTTATGGTAGAAGTGATAGTTGCTTTAACATTAGATGCAAATAACAATAATGTTAAACTTGACGACAAAACGCATATTTACAGAACGTAACGTTGATTACGTCGATGATACTTGTCGATTCTTGGAAGAGAGTAAAAAGTTGTAAATATTCGAGTGAGTCGATTCTCAGAAACTAGGACTGCAAAAAACTGTACAAAGTGTATCAGATTTCGAGAGATATTACGCAGTTAATCTCAAGTGAACCTCGGAATGGGCAAAAAATAATGTAGAGCCAACACTTGCCATAAATTAATGGTAGATACTGCTATGTCAATGGGATCTCTGGTAAACAAACATCAGAGAACTTCTCGTAAATTGAAACTGGCAACGGTTGTTAATTAGAACTAATCGCTGCGATAATAAAGAGCTAGTATGTAATAGATGGGTCATTGATGAAATGAATCATTACTGGCTCGGCAGTCGACACGCATTCCATAGTGCCCCCGATTCCGCTAAGTGTGTATTATTCAACGAAAGTAAACAGCTGCTGTTGTAGAATAACAATTAATGTTAACGCGTATAGTGTACGTGGTCGCTGCATTAAATTTCAATCTATTCTCGCTCGGTTTCCTTTCGAACGACTGCATTCTAAATTATTAACCACGGACGGATCCGGTTGGAAGACGGGAGAGGGGCGGGGATGCGACCGGTGCGGCGGCCATCTTGAGACGTGACGTCACGTGACGAGTCAGCCGAGCGTGCGGCGCGGCAACGTCGCGTTGCCATGTTGCCGCTCGTTTCTGTTGTGCTTTAATAATAATGAAGGCTCATCGCTTTTTGTATGTGACCGAGGATCGGAGAATAGAACAGTTATGCGGCCAGGTAAACGCGGATGACGAACGGATGATCGCGCACCGGGCACGGATTCACCGACATACATCTGACTCGTCACAAATTGGGGATTTGGGTACAGAACGTTAATATTGTGATTTATCGATGAAATTAGTTGAACTTTTGAAGGAAGGTATTTAATTTTTGCACTTTAAATTTACACTGGAACTAGTCACGAATTTTAAACACTAACTTTCGGCCTCCCATTCCGACAATCAAAATAAAATCCGTTTAGGTTAAACGAACAAACATTGAAAAGTAGTTAATTCAGGTTTTCTTTTTACAATTTGCATGAGGCGTCGAAATACGCAATCAAGTAATTGAATTTAGTGTCAGACACTCGACACGGTTGGAACGATAATTCGATTTGATTTTTAGGGCCTGTATCAATGTCTATGAACAAATAACTGTAACTTGTGTGTAATTTGACTCGTCGACGTCGATAGCTAGAAATTATAAATTATTAAAATTGCGATAGTAGACACCAGCGATGATAGTCTAATCTAATCAAGGGTATCGCGTTCTTCATTGTTTTTTAAGAAAGTCTAGCTAATGCAAGTGGCAAGTGACACGTCTACGATTACAATTACATATTACAGAATAACCAGTTTTTATCTTACTTCATTTGTAAAATTTTAGATAGATTAATGTTACACAAGTTTCAGCCACCATATAATGCTTCCTGAAATGTACATAATAGTGGACTTCGAAAATGAAGTTATGGTTTACACGGCGTATGACGGATGTCTATATCAATCTATTGAGTGGTGTCAGTACGCTTGCGCAACCACCCTTTACCGTGCTCCGAGGTGTGCTTATAGTACATAATATTATTAGCTTTATTTACATGAAGGTAACTAGCTGCAACAGACGCACGCGATTACCGGCCACTACTGTATTTATAATCTTTATTATTCAATGTATCTACACAGGAATTTACATTTTAATCGTTTGGAGAGCGAGAAAGTTATTAGTTGGTTGATGGTGTCTAGGCACGCCCGGGAATTGTGGATTTTGTTGGGTTATTGATTTTCCTAAATAATGTCGTTAGACAGCTTCCTTTGTCTGTGCGTGGTGCTTTCTTAGATCTTTATTTCTTTAACTGTATGTTTCGTCAGTTGTAGTTTTCATTAAACATTTTCTGTATTTTTTTTTATTTGCCATTGGTCATAAATTCCCAAAATCTCATTTGTTTTACATTAATTTTTACGATGATATCTTCATTATTTATTCTCACGAACCTTCCAAGTATGTACGAAGAACATATTTTTTAATTCGTACTTTTAGTAAGTATATCTCAACCTCCAATGTATCCAGTCTTTGTCTACGTAGCGTACCTATTGATTTTCGTTCGTCAACAAAAGTGGAGGCTAGGAATCACGTATAGTATGTCGGGATGTCCCGGGTCCCGGATCGATAACGTCGCCGCAGTGCGCCTGCGCGTCCCCGCAACCATAACACGTGTCAATGTTTATTTACGTTCCCTGCACGTATAACGAGAGAGCTAGCACCGAATGCATCATTTGTTCTGAACATTCTAGAATTTGCGCCATTTTATAAGGCAGTTGGAGATGCTATTTTATACATCTTCTAATGAAGAAGTATCATTGTTTGGATACGTTTCCACCGTCAACAGACTCTAGGTTTTCTCCTATCTCACATGACATCTGTTGCGAACAAATAGATAACGCCATTTTTATAATATTAGGTAAGTATAAACAAAGTACAAAATAGACGGGCAAATTGAACTGGGCAAAAAAAAACAAATATTCGTCATATATTTATTTAACCGTTGTACATAATTAAACATCCTTTAAATATAAAGAACTCCTTACAATACATGGGACGCACTAAGTTTCCGGAACGAATAAGAAAAAAATACTATAAATGGTCAGAAATGAATTTATTGCTTCTCAAAATATTCTTCGTTAGCGTTAATGCAGTTTTTCATACGAATGAACCAATTTTGAAAACATTTATGCCACTCCTACTTTACAGTCTCTGAAACATATTTTTCATATTCTTCGACAGCCCCTTCAGGTGATGAAAATCGTTGACCGCGTGACTGGTTCTTAATTTTCGGAAATAAATGAAAGTCACAAGGTGACAGGTCGGAACAGTACGCTGGATGGCTTATAAGGTCAACGTTGTTCACCTTCAAAAATTCATTTGTCTGTCTGGCCGTGTGAGAACTGATATTATCGTGGTGTAAGATGATACGGCGTTTACGGTTATTTTTACGGAGTTTGTCAATAACTTCCGGCAAACAAATGGCCGTGTACCAATCACTCGTGTACACAATTCACGGTACAACGATTCTCCAAAGCAACAGTAGCCACGTGTCCAGTTTTATTAAAAAAGAAGCAGTCATTCGCTTAGAAGCACTTTCCACGCGCGCCACTTTGGTTGGTTTCCACCTTGAAAGACCCATACGCTCTATTGCTGCTTTGTTTTGGGATTGTAACTATAAATCCATGTTTCGTTTCACACCAAATTTGACGCCCCTTCGTTGAATCTGATAAGCATGGCATTGCACCAAGTGACGCGATCCGTATATTGAGCCTCAGTCAAATTGTGTGGGATCCACCGAGAGCACAGCTTTTTCACACCCAAATGTTTGTGTAGTATTGATTGTATTTGTCTCATGCCTATGCCTAAAGATGCCCGAATCTCATGGTATGTCACATGCCTGTCTGTTTGATCATACGGCGCACAGCATCGATGGTTTTGTTGTTCACAGCAGTGGACGGGCGACCACCACGAAAGTCGTAACTGAGATTCACACGGCCGCATTTGAATTCTGCAAACCTGCTATAAATAGTCGTCTATCATGGTGCATCATCGCCAAAAGCAGTTTGAAACCGAGCGAAGCTTCACTGAGCTGTTACATTACACTTAAAGTCGTAGAAATTCATACTACGAAAATTTTACACGAGTTAAATCCATAGTGATGTGGACAACCAATTTCTAAAATGACGCCACAATATAAAAACAAGTGACAGTTAGATGAAACAAACTGTATTCTACAGCCGAAGAGTTCCATTTTGAAATGTTGTAATTAATTTTTTGTCTATGTAAGTGGCCAGTTCCGGAAACTTATAGTGCGCCCTATGTAGTTGGACAAGTACATATACTCTTTATGGAGCTATATCTTTTAAAAGTCTATTCCCGTGCTTTGTCCGACATCCGTCCGAAACAATTACTGTGTAATAAGTAATACTCGTCCAAATTATAAAAGATGCATGATACGAATGAAGCTTCATACGTGACAGTGTCTTTTGATTTGGCCGAGTATTACTTACTTGACAGAAATTGTTTCGGACGGATGTCGGATGGAGAACGGGAGTCGACCCCCTGGAGTCTGAAAGCCTACAATTACTACAAAGCACGACTGGATGATAAATAGATCGAATCAGTAATGAGGATTTCCGCAAGGGAAGCAGAGTAACCGACATAGCCCTAACAATTGCATAACTTAAGTGGCAATGGGCAGGGCGCATTGCTTGCAGAACAGTTGGCCGATGGGGTCGAAGAGTTCTCGAGTGAAGGCTGCGGGAATCCGCTAGATGCAAGCGGCGCAGGACAGATCGTTACGGCATTCTTTGGGGGAAGCCTATGTTCAGCAGTGGACGTCTTTTGGCTGAAATGATGATGACGACTGGATGCGATGTCTTACTTAATCTGCGTGTACATGGTCTCTACAAAGAACTAGTTGCATTGAAGACGATGTGAAGGAAGTAGATATGAATATCTAGTCAGTTTGACACTATGTATAAAATGAATGCCCTGTTTTCACAATACATTTAACGTTGTAGAGCAAGTAAATATAATCCTTAAACTGCCTCAGTGGCTGAACGGTTACCATGCCAGACTGCCACGCAGAGGTCCCAGGTTCGATTCTTGGGCCGGGAGAAATATTTGTATGGCCTACATTTATTTCTCTCGTGAGTTTGGGTGTAATTTGTGGTTGTCTATGTGTGTTGTCCATGGCACCCGCGACACAGGGTTTCCTTAGTGCTGGGCTATGTTGAGTGTGTGCGTTATTATAATTCAGAATAATAGAAGAGTTTATGTCATGCCCAAAGCGTTGGTCATGCACGTATTGGTCTTATCTTATGCGGTATATTAGTTAGTATACTCTAATTCGCACGAAAAATCAAGCACATAGAAATCACATATGCAACCACCTGGCAAAGTCGTTTCAAGTTGCATTTCCTGCCATTTAGTCTGTAGTGTCCAAAAAGTCTGTACGGGTCGTTGCAGCTGCGTTGCGTATTATATTGTTATCATAATAATCAAAGTTTTCAGCAAGTTTCACGGTTTCTGAATTTTCACTTACGTTAATGTGATCAGAAAATATCGAGCTATAACGGAAACGTAAGAATATAATTATATGTCTATTTTTACATTAAATATGTTTGTTATTTCTGAAAATTGTACTACAACAATGACTATAGCGGGCCTTATATCGCTGCTGTAGTGGGTAATAAGGCCCTTATTTTAAGAATGAGCTTTAATGACCTAGTTTAAAAAAAGAAACAATAACTTCTAATGCTATTTAGAAATTCATACCATCAAAGAGTTTATTACCATTAAATAATTCATTTCATTATGTTTTTTTGTAGACTTCAGTCAAGAAAAAGCGGGACCCCGAAGATAATTTGGTTCCAGCAAGAACAATGAACGATGTGATTTATTTTTAGGCTAACTTTTTATGTAGATAGAGCTGTAACCGAAGAACGTTGCATTTTGTTTTTAGCTTCATATTTTCCGGTAAAATAGACTATTTTTTACATCCTTAGTTTAATAAGGCCCAAGGGCGTATTTTTCTAAGAAATAAGTATCATGTTCTTCTGATGTGAAGATACTAAATGTCATTTTATGTAAATAAATAACAGAAGTACCTACCGAGTTTTTCTTGATAGTCTCGTTGTGTATAAAAATATTTTATTTTAAATAAAGGTGGGCTTTAAATGCCTCCTGTACGTTTCGTGGTCTGTAGTGACTTCAGTACTATTAGTGTGCTTTTAAATCCAATCAACTTTGTCTAATAAAAAGGTACTAAAACACAAAGACTGGGATTTACAAGACATTTCGTCAACATTTTTTTACTTAAAAAAATCCCGCCCTGTATCGTGTCTGGCTTAAAAGTTGCTATTGTAGTGGCAGTGTAATACTGCTGAATGGCAATTGAATCCTGCTGAAACCACAACCCAGAGAGTGGGGTGATCGAAGCCTCTATCGCTTATAGATATACTAATAAAATTATGACCTAAATTAACGGTTAACTAACCCCCCTGAGGAAAACCTACTAGTTAGAGAAGATTCTAAAAAAAAGATTTATAAATTACCAATTCGCATCAGATTAGAATGATGATCAATATTCTAAACCGTCTTCTTCGATTGCTCTACAGGTAAAGGAACAAAATACGAATCAATTAAATAAGTAATTGCAACAGCATTAAAACAGAAATCGTGAATGTAATAATGTGTGTTTCTTGTCGATATTACAACGACAAGAAACATGAATTATTAATTAGACAATAAAAGATGGTCCAAACAAAACCGATAATCTTAAAATAGTAAACAGAGTAGAACCTGTTAAGAAATGAGTCAGTGACATTCAATAGATTCGTTAATAAACAAGTTACCGGTTTGGATGGGAAATCACTAGAATTAATTTAACTATAAACTACGGCATAAACTGACAACCGGTTCTAGAAGGACAAAGAACTATTTTTGTTTGCAGAATTAATAGGAAATAAAAAACAAGGAAAATACAAGTTGAGTACGATATAATAATTTGGAGCGAATCGTGTAGTGAATTTTTAGGTCGATAGCAATTTAGTTCAGTTGCTAGAACAGTGGCCATTCAAAAATGAGATCTAAGGTTGAAACAAAACAGACACTGCATCTAAAAATGTTTTCGGTTTTAATACACAGATAAAGAAGGGTGATCAATTTCAATTGCCTAATCTTTTGTTTTCTGCTATATATTATGTTGTCCTCTTGTCATAACTAAATAAAATAAAAGAAAAAATAAAATGGCCTTTACACATGCATAAGATATAAATTTCAAACACTAAAACAAAAAAGAATGAGGTATAATCGTGAATAAACCTAAATATTTAAGATGGTCATTATATAAACAGGTATTCGGACGGCAAGTAAAATTTTAAAAGATCTATTATGTGAACATAAATATACAGATTAAAAAACAAGAACTAGAAAATTTGAAATCATTTCGTTCAATCTTTGGATTCTGTTTTTTTAAAGTTACTTAAATATAAAAAAGTACATATTAAAGCATTCAGACAATAATAAGTATGCACAAATTAATCGGGAAACTTTTAAATAATGAAGAGTATGACTGCGCGGTAACACTGCCGAATTAACGAAAACGGAGCAAACGTTTGAGGGCGTTTTTGTTTGTTGAGAGTCAAACATTTGCCCCATATGTCAAATGCCTTTGTGTGAAGCCCTAAGTCATACTCAACTACGCATACCCTTGAAATCGACTTAACGCGTGAGTCAAGAATACAACAACCCCACGAAAATAGTACGTTACATCACTTCGAAAGAGTGCGGGGGCAGAGGGTAGGTATCGATTTGTGACGTCACTACCCCTGCCAAAAGTCGCACATGAGTTTGTTCATTGTCTGAGAGAATGCGTAGAATTTAAATGCGTTGTGGTCTTTGGTAGCTTTCAGAACATTTAGAAAATGTTAAGTCATTAGACTTCCAGAAAATTGTGAGAAATCCTTAATGTACATTTTCCGGTAACTTTTGCTGCGCAAGCCGTACATAATGTTCATCCACACGCAAAATTGTGTGATTGTGTCGTATGTTCCTAATATTTTATTACAAAATGTCATTTGGCAACTAACTGCCATTTTAACCAATTACAATGTAAAATCCTACTACAGGATGAAGAGCACGTCAACCACAAACTTAAGATTTAACAGTTCAAATTCAAAACTCTATACCGGTTTCGACAACACGATCCAAATTTCAATCTTGACTGTGCATATCTTCCGTATGTATAAATTGTAATGATGAACTTCGGTATTATTTTTCACTTCTTTCGTCTCGAAAACCATTTCCTTAATTATTAACTACACAAAAACATACAATTAATACAAAATAGAAAGTACTTAAACGAAGAGAAAAATATATAGCTAATTTCTTCATAAGAAACTTTTTAACGAGAATTAGGGTGTAACAAAAAAATCTAATTTCATCAAAAGAATTGGTAAGGCCATTCATGACATCAATATTTTTTTTTACAATATCAAATATACTAATAACGTAAATATTACGAATTCATGACTGTCAGAATACCGGGTACACTTCCTAAAACATTCTTAACTGTTTCCATAATTTTATGTAGGTACTTCATTCCCGAGTTCTAGACCTATCATAACGCGAGTCGTTTACCTCAGACGGCGTAGGGTGACGTGTAATCCCGCAATTATTGATCAGCGGCGTCTGACGCTACGCATGCGCCTTTTTATCGATCCGCTTTTCGCAACACCACAAACAAAGGAATCCACCACGTTAGAGCTACTAAGGACAAGAGGAATGGTTGCGGGGTGAGGTAGATACAAATCCTATGCCAGCCGAATCTAGTTCCTACTTTAGCCAGTTGCAACGGTAATGTTGCAAAGTTGAACGGTCGTTGTTCCCATACTACAACTCTGGGGATTATGTGATAACTAATTGTAAATGTTAATTAGGTGATGACGGGCGGAGCGTGACTAAGGGGTTGCAAGTAAATCTTTTTAATCTGAAGGCGTAAATAAAATAACAAGTATATGCAAATTGGAAGAGCACAAAGGAATGTGATAGATGACTATTAAGGAAGTAAGGTGCTAAAGACGAAAAAGGATTTACGACAGGCGATTTGAATAGTAATTATAGATTATACAAGAGACAATACAATAATATTTAAATGTACGTGTGATATTTATTTATTTAAACTTTATTGTACAATACACTGAAGTACAAATGGAGGACTTAATGCCATAAGGCATTCTCTATCAGTCAACCATTGGGCCAAACAGAAAAAAAACACAATAGGTTGGTGCTACACTTAAACAAGAAGAACAATATACTAGTATATAATATGATACATGTACCCAAAGCAACATTATACAGTGTCTTAATTTTGACAATTATCAAACAGATGCTTGCGCAACATGCGCTTGAAAGATAATTTGGTCTGAGTTTGTCTTACATGGAGCGGGAGCGCGTTCCAAAGACGAACTGCATGAAGGGTAAAAGAATTAGGCAAAAAATCAGTGCGATGAGAAGGAATACAAAAATGTATTTACAGATATGTATTTTATATACAAAACAATAAACAGTAAAATAATACTCTTTATCATGTACTTATGTACATATTGTACATGTACTTATTGTATTCAAAGTGATAAAAGTAATGAGTAAAAAATGAACCGCACCGATATAAAGTATGTTCGTATAGTGCAGTTCAGTCTGAGTGGTTATTCGCAAGCGATCAAAAGAGCCCCGCTGGGACAGCGGGTGTGGGCCGGGATCAGTAACCGACGCTTTGGCGCTTCAGTCAATATAAATATAAATTGATGATAAACCTCTTTATCGATGCAACGAGAAAACTCTTGTCTTAGGATTTGTTAGAGTTCAAGAAAATGTGTGATAAATGGCGCCTCGAGAGTCGCATAACAATAAGCTTCAATCTGCAGATCGATATGCTGTTGGAAACCAAAACAAAATTGAAAAAGGAGTAACGGCAATATCGAAATTAGTAGGATTTAAAATTGCTTTCGCCACGTAGGTTTGGAATAGGTTAATTTCACTGCAATTAAAATTTAGAGTCAATCTTACAAAAAACTTTAACATCATCAATTTGTCCTAAATTGCGACTGCGGGGAGGTTGTGATTCCATTAAGAAAAAATGACATGTTAAATTGGCAAGTTCCGGTCGAGCTGGACGCCACCGCCGCCATCCTTGGCCAGCTTTCGTGTGGCCCGGCCTTTGCCCGTGCAAGCGAATTCACAATGCCTTCTGCTTGATTGATCGATTCAACTTGTGCACTTCTGGGATGTTTTAGTTATACCAAGGCAAGAATTTTTCTAAGGTACAACCATGTTAAAACCTTTCCCATGAGGTTTTGTCTGAGAGGAAATACGTTTTTCATCTATGCTAATCTGGGTTTGTTCTCTAGAATAATATGAATAGTCTTCTGTGATAAACACGTAATTTATTAATATCCTACGTTATATCTAAGATACTACGTTATATATAAGAAATTAATATGATTTGTTTCCAAGAAAAAACTCTTACTCTTCCGGTCTCTTGGCTGCTAGAATCGAGTTTTTTCTAGAGAAAATTTAAGAGCTTATTATTAAATAAAAAGCTATAATATATGATATAACGCCCATATTTGTTGCGAAAGAACTTCAGAAACTTCCACCGGTTACTTTTGACCACATAGACGTAACAAGATTATTGAAACATATCGTTATGCTAAAGTCTGAAATTAATAATCTAAAAGATTTAGATTTACAAAAACTGCGAACCGAAGTGGATACAATTTCGAAGGATTATGCGTCAGTTAAACAATTAGCAGAGTTACAATCCGATATTGATAATATAAAGAAAGTGTCAACCAGTGACAATTTCGAAAGGAATATTAATGAAAAACGTGGTACGTGCTTGTTGAATAACTTTAAATATATAATAGTGGGCCAATGGGCTTGCACCATGTGGATTCCCTCTACAAAGGTCGTGTTAATACACATTCCATAAATTCGCCCTTGAAAATTAAAATTCGTAAGATTCCGATTGAGGGTAGTGTCGTGAGTAAAGCGCCACCGCCGCCGTTGCAACCGATCGCTCGATCACCTGTTGCTGAGGCGAGCTCCGCTGTTATGACTCATCTGCCTGCGCCATCGCCGGCGGCCGCGGTGGGACACACTGTCGACTCCTTCTCAATGAAGCAGCGTGATATAAAGAGAAAACTTTTCTGTGACTTTGTTAGGGAAGGTGAGTGGTGCTCACGTGATCAGACCGAAAAGTGGGAAGTACAACATAAGAAAAAATCGAGAAATCGTTTTATAGGAAAGAGAGGTAACGCTGTCGTCGATTTAAATACAAATGTTAAGGCGGCCGAAATAAAAATTCCTATTTACATTTACAACGTTTCGAAGGGCACGACCGTGTGTGACATTGTCAACTACGTAAACAGTAAGATTGGCTTAAAAATAGTACCAGAGAAAATGACAATGAAATTGGGGAAAGATTATGATGCATACAAACCGAAACAAAAATTAGAACTTTTTATGAAAGATGACTTTTGGCCGGATGGCATTGCTTATCGGCGCTTTATTGACTTTGGTCGTAATAAGAGAGGCAGAGGTAAATCTTGGATACTGTGACAGACTTCAATAAAATATAATTTTATGGCTAATACAACTAAGTTTATCAGTTTTAACTGTAAAAACGTTGTGCGTTCCATTGATTGTGTGCACAAGCTTTGCCACAATTCTGATATTATAGCGTCACAGGGAACATGGTTGCTACCTCATGACATATCATATCTTGGAAGTATAAGTGGCGACTTCTCCTTTACTGGTAAATCAGCGGTTGACATATCAGCGGGCGTGTTGAGAGGTCGACCATACGGAGGTATGGCCTTGTTGTGGAAAAAACCTGTGTTCCCGTGTGTATCAATATTAGAGTGTAACAGCGTGCGACTAGCTGCAATTAAGATTATGCTTGAAAATCGATCTATACTAGTAATATCGGTGTACATCCTACATCTTCGTTAGATAATCTTGTGGAATTTACCGAATGTCTAAGTGAAATTAACGCCATAATTGAAAGTAATAATGTGGAAACAGTGTTTGTACTTGAAGACTTCAATGCGCATCCTGATGAGCTATTTGCTAACGAATTACTAAACCTTTGTGCTGAGCAATCATGGAGTTGTATTGATTTGCAGTTATTGCCAAGAAACAGGTACACTTTTGTTAGTGATGCGCATGGGTGTCGTAGGTGGTTAGACCACTGTGTTGTGACTAGTGCAGCACGAAATACGGTACTGAATGCGTCAGTGATTTACGGCGTTTATATTGGTCGGACCACCTTCCTTTGTTGATTTAATGTGGTATTAACTGAATTAAACCAAAAATATGTAATTTTATTTATGTTTACAATAAAGTAAGTTGGGGTGAACGGGAAAATGTACAATTGCAAAAATTTCATAATTATTGTCACTCTAAGCTTAGAGACGTTGATTTTCCTGACGAATTTAGACATTGTACTGACAGATACTGTAATAATGATAACCATAAGCAGATAATTGATGACGTGTATAATAGTATTGTAGGTATCCTTACTAAGGGCGCTGAGCTAAGTTACACTGAATCTAGATCAAGTTTAAAACGTAAATATATACCTGGTTGGAATAAGTATGTAAGTGACGCTCATAGACGGGCTCGGCTTTGTTTTCAGGTGTGGTTATTGTATGGTAAACCGAAAAATGGTCTAGTTTGTTAATAATATGTACGAATCTCGAAAGCTGTTTAAATCTAAATTAAAATATTGTCAAATTAATGCTGAACAAATAAAAATTGACATTATTGCCCACATCACTCAAATAAGCATTTTTGTAAGTTTTGGAAAACGACCAATAAATTAAATCCAAAGCCAAGCCTCCCAGTAAGCGTAGGTGGTGCACATGAGCGACATAGCCAATGCGTTTTGCCGCCAGTTCAAGGTACAGTCACCCATTGAGACGGCGACAAAGGTGAGTGATGCTGAGGCTGGGAGACCAATGGGAGACATTACTTTTAGAATTACCGTCAAAAAAGTTGCGAGTGTTATTAAACCAATGGTCAGAGGGAAGTCTCCTGGTCATGACAGTCTTAGTATTGAACACCTGAAATATGCGGGAGTGCATCTGCCAAGAGTTCTGGCACTTGCCTGATAAACTAATGTACACAATTGTTGTTCCTGTCATTAAAAAGAAAACAAGTGATGCATCAGATTTATGTAAATACAGGCCCATATCCCTGGCCACAATAATATCCAAAGTGCTGGACAGTCTGATTGATAAGCATTTCGATAAACATATAAACCTGCATGATGCCCAGTTCGGTTTCAGAACTGGTGTATCCACTGAAAACGCTGTCCTATGCCTCAAACAGACTGTCCAGTACTATACGGCCAGAATGACGCCAGTCTACTCATGCTTTTTGGACCTTTCTAAGGCATTCGATTTAGTGTCATATAATACCTTATGGCGAAAACTGCATTGTGATACCAAAGTGTCCAAAGAAGTTGTGTCTATGCTGGGATAGTGGTACAGCAATCAGAAGAATACTGTCAAGTGGGCAGGTACGCACTCGGAAGTATACAGGTTGGTTTGTGGGGTGAGACAGGGAAGTTTGAGTTCACCGCGCCTTTTCAATCTGTATATGAACCGTCTCATCGGAGGGCTCAGTGGCACTGGCATCGGTTGCCATATCGATGGAGTCTGTATAAATAATATCAGCTATGTTGATGATATAGTGCTACTGAGCCCTTCGATTAGTGCCCTCCGTAGATTGTTGCGTATATGTGAGTTGTATGCAGAGACCCATGGACTTAGGTACAACGCAAAAAAGAGCGTGCTTATGATTTTCAAGGCAGGCACTAAATCGTATACTGTTGTGCCTCCGGTTAAACTTGCTGATCTTCCCTTACAAAAAGTGGAACGGTTTAAATATCTGGGACATTGGGTCACTGATGATCTAAATGATAATTTAGATATAGAACGGGAGCGCAGGGCGCTGTCTGTACGGTGTAATATGTTGGCACGGAGGTTTGCACGTAGTAGCGACCGGGTTAAGGTTTTGCTTTTCAAAGCAAAGCATATTGCCAGTCCTTCTACACGTGTAGTCTGTGGGTCAACTTTACGCAGCGTGCATACGGCGCACTGCTCGTCCAATATAATAATGCTTTTAGGGTGCTATTTAAGTTGTCGCGTTACTGTAGTGCCTCCACTATGTTTGCTGAAGCTCGTACCGATTGTTTTTACTTAGTCATACGAAAGCGTTGTGCCTCAGTCCTGACTCGGCTACGAGGCAGCACAAATGGCATCCATAGCACCCTTGCCGCTAGATCGAACTCTCCGATGGTGGGGCGCTGGGTGCAGGTGCACACGGCACCAAGCCGATAGCTGCGCCTCGAGCCTTTCTACAGGGGAATCTCATTAATTAATAAATATTAAAATATACTTTCCCAGTTATTACTAACACTGACTTTTTAAGTTATTTTGTTACTAACACTATGGATTTATAGTCTGAAATAAATGATTATTATTATTATTATTATGCTATGGTTAATTGAAGTTGTCGAGAAAATCCTAGACATTATTCGAGCCTGACCTGGACACTGTCCTCAGGTTACGCGTCACATATTATGAAAGTCATCTGTTCAGTGTAGTTTTCCCTCCTTACGTTACAATTTAGCTACCAATAATGCCAGATTCTCATATTGAGTATTTCAGATTTTGTTTGTGCGGTGTGATTGGAGGTAAATATATTGCCTCCGAATCCTATCATGATTCAAGTTTCAGATTCGCTCTGAAAAGATTTCGAGAGTGTTTGTGGTGTAAGATTCGTCCAAAACATAACCATATCTATTGTTTATGCATGTATGTCCAGACCAGATTAAATCAAGTGTCTCTCAGTCGTTAAGCTGCAGATGATTAGTTAATTGACAGACAGGATATGGATGATCAAGAACGCAGTCCTTTGCAGAATTGATAATAAGTGACAGCGTATAAGACAGACTTTCGCGTCATGTGTTCACGGTTCAAATGCGTGACCTCTTTGTGATTGCAAATATTCGACATTCATCGTCATCACCCAATGCTGGTTATGGGCATATCGTAGTTAAGTACGCCATAATAATATTGTAAACTATTTGACATTACGATATATTAATAATAATGTTAATAATATCGTGACAAGTTTTGTTTGGTAATGATATTTTCGTTAAATCAATTACTATTTAAGAGTATTTAGTTTAGTAGTAGGAGTAAATAAGTATCTTCTAGAATATGGCAGTTTTAATACAATGTCCTGTACCTCTTAATTTCAAGAATTCACTCAAGGCGAATAAATATTTCATCAAGTCAGCACCCTCCTTAAGTAGGATAACCCGGATAATCAACAAGTAGGCCCGGATCCTTGGCCTATTTTGCAAGACCGTACTTGTTGCGCACCTGCGTATGACCTATGCTGATGCCCGGGTTGACAATTCCACTAACAGCGTGTGTTTTAGATCAATATTAGTTGATATTATGTACAAAACTATTAGCCAAATTGCTCACTGTATTAAGCTAATTTGTTTGAGGAATAATATCATATTGAAAATTGGATCATTTGTTCGGTCTCCGAAAATTTCTCCAATGTTGATTGGAGCAATTTTCGATCTAATTAGATGCGTGGTTTAATTTTAATAAGATATCAGAATGAATAATGCATTTAACTACCGCTTAATAAACTGAATACTAATTCATAATTATCAAGCAAATAAACAAAATGCACTTGATCAAAACGACAAAATAGCAGTATAATATTGTGTTGATATTGCTATACCACTAAATGGTCGGAGTACTTCAAAAAAAACTCGCTTTTGTCAAGGTCCACAAGAACGTTAGTGAGTTAGGTGAAAGACACCAGGTCATCAACGAGGCCGGGGGGCTATCCTTCGAATCAATAGAATCTCGACGGGTTTCGAGAGCTTTCGGTCAAATATTTCAACACTTTCGTCTCCTAATTGTACACGACACGTTATCGGGCTTTCAATGGTTTCATACACAGTCGACATTTTAAAATTGTCAACGTTTTTCTTATGAATGATTTAAACAGGTTAAAATCCGATAGTTGTGTGACGTGAGTACTTCCGTTACTAATACTATGGTAAGTTCCTTGTTGCATGCTTAAAAAATAATTCATTTTCTATGCTGAATCTTAAACGTCGAAGTGTTTTTTGTGTGAAAACAGACAAGTTTCTTCCATTATCCGGTTTTGACCCGGGGAGAAGTACACTGACCTGGTCACGAAATCCTTGGCCCAGTTTTCTCGCTCTGCACCGGATCAGATCGCCTCCGGCCTCAATCTCCAGCTCTCGTTTCAGATGCAAGAGGTGTGCATATTTAAGTAACTTGAATATCTATATTTATTTTAGAACATTTGAAAACCTTATTAAGTAGGTAACATTTAACCGAATTTAGAAGCTTTTAACATATCACATTGATATCTTACAATTTTAACACTCTTTTCGTTTTCATATACTACAAGGATAAGACTCGGAATGAGATGAAATTTCTGATATATATGGATTTTTTCAAATGGAATATTAGCCAGGGTTACAATGTTACTGTTTGTGATACTTAAGTTACAGGAATTTAACTAATTTATTATCAGCTTCTGTATATCGCACTATAACTTACTTACTGGGCATTTCAAGGTGTTTCTTTAAATTAAGATACTCTGTTACTTATAAGTATAATTAAAAAGTTATAATTCTTATAATTAAGCCGGCATCACAAAAATACAGATTTTTTTTTTCCACATTTAATCGGCTCCATTACCCGATGAGACAAGGAGCTTTTTTAAGTCTTGGAATGCAGTATTTCTTACTTTTAAAAACAAAATAATGAAAATAATTAAATATCCATGAAGCAAAATACTCTGTCTAATCTACAATATTTAAAGTGCTTTCCCTCCGTGTCCCATAACCACAGCTACATCGGACCACAAGGTCTGTTACTCCTAAATGATGCACACAATGCAATGCCAAATCAAGAAATACGTCACAGATAACACTAGTATACATATTTCGCAAGTTTATAATCATAACACGCCATAATTTACTCATAAAGAGAACACGTGCCACAGGTCACGTGATTTCTACAGTAGTAAAATTTCTGCTTAATCCGATCGCCTTTTATGTCGCCATAACATAACTCATAACACGTATTGCACCAACAATGATTATTTCCAATTTATTCAACAGTTCAGATTTGATCACAACAGAGTACATTGTCCACAGTTTGCTGAGCTTCACACTTAAGATTTAAATTTAATTCTGTGCCACCTGTATTAACGGCTCAAAATACAAAGTATAAAGCTGAGTGACTGTATTATTCTGGTTCTATTATCAAGTCTGACATGCTGACCAATCATATTTTGATCCTTACCTTGTTGCGGTCATTGATGTCGAAAAGTGCAAAAATACATTGGTTACTTTTAACGGTACACGTTTTCCCAAGATTTTTTTTGTAAAGTTTCTTTTTCGATTGGTGAATTATAATTGTCATTTTTTACCTTTTATTCATATTCCGACAGTGTCACTGTGATAAAGTATATAGTCTAGACCAGCGTTTCCCATTTGGTGGGTCGCGAACCGGTACCGGGCCATCAAAATAAAATACCGGGTGACAACGGAATCCGGCCTTGTTGAAGTGGAATCAGACCTCAGGATAAAACTTTCGTCATTTTCCGCGAACTTGGATTCTTTAGTAAAAAATAAACAGGAGCTCCATACTTCACACTAAATAGGCCATACCGAAATAATATTACTAATATTATTAATTAACCCATTAATATTAGTAAAACATTTTTACTAACAATAAACGTGTATTATTTTACTTAATGTTGGGTTTAAAAATATTGAGTGGGTCACGAAGAAGCAGTATGAAAATTACCGGGCCATGGCAGAACAATGCTTGGGAAATACTGGTCTAGATGCAACATTCACAAATATTTAAGCAAAGAAATACTAAAAAAAAACATCAAATCAACTATTAGAAACCACAATATCAATGAAAAATCGTATAAATTGATGATTACTGTAGTATTAAGTGCAAATGTTGATAATTCTATGTTAAAGTCGACATTGCAAATGAACATGTTTTTATCCTGTACTTTAATTATGCTTATGATGCGAAATACATAGGTAGGCATGATTTCAGAACGGAAATGAATAAATGCAAATAGCCCAGTTTCATGATAAGGTCGATACTATATTTCAATTATGTGGTCCGAGAATACTTTAAATTTAGACTTTATGAGTTTAGGGTAAAATTCAACGGGAATGACATACAATTATCAAATTTTGATCTATTTAACTGCCTCCGTGGACGAAAGGTTACCATGCCACGACACACGACACGATACACTGCCACGCAGAGGTCCCAGAGTCGATTCTCGGGCCGGGAGAACTATTTGTATGGCCTAAATTTATTTCTCTCATGAGTTTGGGTGTAATTTGTGGTTTTCTATGCGTGTGTCCATAGCACCCGCGACACAGGGTTTCCCTAGTGCGGGGCTATGTTGTGTGTGTGCTTTATTAAAAAAAACGACCAGGTAAATAAAAATTTTACGCAGTTGTAAGTCGCCAGCCTTCGGCGGGAGATTGCACCGGTAGGTAAATTAATATTTAACATGTTTCGGGAATTTAAGGAAAATTGACGTTTTCCATTTCATGTGGTACCACTGACGAAAAGAACTAATTTAGGCATAAAAATTTGTATCAACGGAATGTCACCCAAATCGGTTTTGATGTTATTGTGTAACAACTGTAGTGAGTTGAGATTGGAAACAAACTGCTACAATACAAACTTTGCCTCTCTTATAATTAATTCATCAACGAACCTCGGAATATATATATTTCGGAGAGAGTTTCGGAACTTTACAATTAATTGTAAAGTTCCGAAACTCTCTCCGAAACAGTAAGGGTGGAATTAAGTCCACCCTTACTGTTCCACCTTTTTTTAACCGACTTCAAAAAAGGAGGAGGTTCTCGATTCGACTGGGTGACCCCCGAGACGTAAGTTTTCAAGTCCTATGTGCCTGTCATTTCACCAGCACCTTCAAAATCGGAACGGTGTACCTAATGCTCACAATACTGCTTGGCGGCAGGGCTAAGGTGGCAATACTTCCTTGGACGAACTCTTTCACAAGCAGCTCTACTGCTCTCTTGGTCTGCTAGAAAGACCGGAACACTCATCCTCATGTTATTGGTTAACCCGTCCGTTCGCATAAAGCGATTTGCTTTATGCGAATTCATCTTTCCTGATGCAAACGGTAAAGGAATGGAATACACTGTGATTTGTGTTTCCTCAAAGCCACAATTTAGGGCTTTTCAAGGATAGAGTCAGTAGATCAACTCCGAACATCGTCTGCCACATCGTTCATCTATTTTGCTTTAAAAAAAGCATTATTAAAAAAATCCATTCTTGAAAGCGACTAGCTACATTTATAAATGATGCATTAATGAATTGTTTGTACCGGTATTCGCTGCGGTTTACCTGTTTTGCACAGGGCCTCTTTCCTCGTATGCTATCGGCTAATTAAGTCGTGACTAAAGGGAAAACGAAGTTATGCGCAGTGCCACATAAATACTCGTGACTGATGATGGAGTCATTACAAGGAAGTGCTATTGAATTGTGCTCTTTGAATGTATAACGGTCGTCTACGGGGCTTTATCAAATGTTTTGAAATATTTTGCTTAGCAGCTGAAATATTCTGCACATTTCAATTGATGTCACATTTTCAGTTTTGTGAGTAAGTAGTAAAATGAATGTATATTATAACCACATGAGTACAAGATCCATTGCACATCTTCAATTTGGTGGCGATAGGGAATCTACTCTTAACCTAACGAAAAGTTATCGTATTCATTTAAAGCCAGCTTGAAAAACGCAAATGTACAGTCACAGAGCAAAGATACCAGGAGATATAATCAAATGTACCGCAGTCCTTAAACAATAGTAACGTACTTAACGCGTGTTTGCGGTTGATTACTAGGTCTTGGTGGTATTAAAGCCAGTTAAAGTGTTGTTCCTCTTGTATGGTCAACTCCTGAGGGAAATTCCTCAATATGGCAGAAAGGTACTGTGTAACGGTGAGAAAGATTGTTTCATCGAGCACTTTTATTTGAGAAACTTGAGACAATTTATGGACTATATGAAACAAATATTGTGTTCAATGGTAAACCATAGTGCAATATGGTAAAGTGTTCAATTGTTTCAAAGCGCCAATTTATAGATAATCCTGCTTGAAGTCAAAAAGATAATAATCCCGATAGACTGTTCAAATATATAAATTTAATCATACAGATTTATGAATAGCTACCGTTTTTCAATGCAGTCTTCAAACATCCTGAATTCAATTCTCCAAATCACATTTAAAGCAATGACAAATTATTATTTTAAAAACTGTAATGCAATTATAGGAACAAACACAAACTTCCTTGAAAAACCACACGCCTCTTTTTAAAAGATGACATGGTCAACGCAAGTCGTGGAGGAAAACAGTTTAATAAATACTATTTATAGTAAGTAAATTCATTGGCGGAAAGTAATACCCAAATTTGCAAACACGCCTCAAGTCAAATTTATTAGCAAAAAACATTTTGTTTAAAAGAATGGAGGTTCAGATTCAATGGCATTAAATTTTAAATATTTCAAGTACTCTGAAAAAAGTTCCTCGTCACTTCTGCGCATTAGTTACACCTAAGGGTTTGGTAAACCTCCCACTGCATATTTTCTTTAGTATAAAAGTTTTTAGACGTTTATTATAAAGCGCACAGAAATTGTACGAATAAATCTCGAAACAAATGCAGGTGTTATTCATAGTAATAGACGGAACGCAAAAGAGGCCACGGGAGCAACAGCCTTGCAATCAGCGTTAGCGCGATAAGACTACGCTGCGCCTGCGCCGCCAACGAAGGACTTACGCTCTGCGATAAACTTTTATGAATTTAATAAAGTGCATCCAAACGAAATTGTATTTGAAACTGGAGTAAAGACTCCAGTGATGGGAAACGAACTATTTCTCAAAGTTGGGGCAATAACTTCTTGTAACTAATTAACTGGATGTTGACGACAGTCATGGTGATTCTAACTTTGTTTTTACCAGCTCAATTACTTGAGCAAAATAAAAGAAAAACAATAATTATATTGTTAGTAGGCAAACTTTGAAAACATGAAAGTACCAGATAGCGATTAACAAATTGAATACATTGCGATACCTGTAACATATATATAGGGAAAAGTCCATGCAACACAATTCCTGTTAGTTTTCCCAGGAAATTATTTCTACGATATTCACAATTCTAAGATATTTACCTACATTTTTAAAATATAGTAAAGATATCAATGCGTATAAAAATAAACAAAATGGTCGACCCAGAAGAATCGAAAACAAAATTGCAACTTTCAGAAAAAGCAAAGACGTAAAATTTCAATCGACAGAAGTCGTAAAAATTATTTCCAAATTTTAGTACGCGTGAAAAAATGTTATAAAAATCTCTTATCTTTGCATACATACACATCAAAAAAGTTCATGAGCACTGTCATGTAGATATCAAATGAGGAAGAAGACACTGACCTTGATGAACTCGAGTAAGGCTTGAGAGAACAGATCTGGCGACTTAAAATGTTCAAAAACAGTCTCCAGAGTCATACATCATGACGAAAGATCGATGTTACATTATCTTATCACAAACTTTTTTCGATGAATGGTACGAAAAATGTTTATGTATGAAGTAAAAAATTAGCATGTATAAACCGAATAGACTGTACTTGCATCTACAATTTCTTACATTATTATAATCGAAATTCACACGGCTGTTATTGGAGTATGAACATCAAGAAGTGATAATTATAACGTCATTCTTCCAAATTGGAACGGAGAGGTTATTCACTAAACTGGTCGGGTTGGGGGTATAAATGCAATACTGTACAGAAAAATGAATGAATGTATTATTATTTATTATAATATATGTATTACAATAACTATTTCTCATAGTATAAAAAGTGTGATAAAAAGGTTTCCATTTCACAACATACAACTTCCTGTATATTCTGCAATACGCAGTAACTCATATAAACAACAAAGATAAAGCTGATATTACAACCTTGAAACTTATTTTTGAGAATTCGTATATAGGTTATTATTATATATTATATAGGTTACTTTTATCTCATGGCATTGTTGATGAACTGTTTATAAACAAATGATATTTGCTGACTACTTGAACCTAAGACCTAATATTTAATTTGGGTTGGGAACGTACATACCAATGAAATTTGTGCGGGTATCAAAATGTATCAATTTCCTGAAATACCTTTTAATACTTACTAATACGTGTATTGTTAGTAAGACTGCAGATCTGCTTGCAAAATCAAATGAATAATAATACCTATTCTATAAATAGTAAAAGGAAAGTAATTTTTTACTTAATCTGAATCTTAATAGAGTTTAAATCTTTCAGTTTAGAAAGGCTCGTATCTAACATTTTACTATCACATACTGATATGGATTGAAAACGGCTAAAGGAAAAATAAACAAAACTATTATACTTTTCGTAAATATGTGTAACATAAGTAGACTGCGTGGAACTTTATATTCTGAGAAACTAAATCGTAGTAGACGCAACTGATAGTGTATGGTGCGATATTTTCGGTATTCCTGTGTTTGTTAGAGGAAGTGATGGACAAATAAGACAGATATGGGCGTTGACAGCAACAGACAGCGAGGCCTTGTCTTCGTATCTCGGTGTTAGGAGTGGGCTCAGGCGAGTTAAGTTGGAAAATATAGCGATACACGACCATTTGATATTGTTAACAATTGCCTTTAAGTTTTAAACTTCATGCTCTTTCCGTAACTACATCGCAGAACTACATTAAGACACTCCAAAATTAAATAGAACATGAATGAATGGAAGATCTATGAAATTAAACAGAACGTGGATCTTCTTATTTCTGAGCACTCTTGACAGAGCGGTCGTGGTCATTACGAAGTATGTTTGCTAGAGGCTGATGTAGCTCACTTCACGATATCTCACTAACTCTTTGTGTTAGTGGACTCCCTAGTGCACTCAAGTAAAGGGCCGTTCGCACAGTTTATTGTTCTCTATACGGCCTTGCACGACAAGACGCTCTATGGAGTCAATATTCCGCATTGAGACGTAACCGAAGAATTTCATGATGCGAGTTTATACCAAAGTTGACAGCCGCTGCTTGATACCGATTTCATGGATATGGAGAATTTTGAACGAAACTCTGTCTAGGACACTGCAAGCATTCTTGTCCAGCACTACATTTGAACATTGATACGCAGTCGCTTTTATCTTTCATCGCGTAAAATGTACCATTTTTATTTAAGCCACATTTGACATACTGTGTAACGATATAAAATAAAACCTTTTTAGCCGCTTACACCAAACCTGAAAATATGAAACGCGAATCTTGAACAAACAAAATTGATACGATAGCTGATAGCGATAACTTCAGGTGTACAAATAGATATATCCTCCACTGATTGACATGCCATAGTACGTATATCTAGTGTTGATTTAGTTAAATAAGCTAAACTTTATTTATGTGTAATACTTTATCAGATTGACATAGGATTCATTGACAAGATAAAAAAAATGTAAATAGTTTTAAACAGGTAGTTATGAATCCTTTAATTTTTTTCATAAATTTAAATAATGAGTTAAGTTGTTGTGCGCATGTAACAAATAAACTGTTAATAAAACACAAACCATTAGGTGATAAAGGTGTGAAATTAAGTATACTTAACACTAAGAAGTATACTAACATACAGAAAATAGATATCAGCGAGTGTCGTCAAATGTGATGCTGCATTTAACTATCAAATACATTTGCCGCAATTTACGTACTAGTTGAAAAAAGCTATCGTAAAGTTATTTCGAAGAAATCGATTGGATTTATTAAATTCAGAGTCAATCTTTCATGAATAAAATAATATCTTAAATATAGTATAATATTAGATATCGTAGATACAATAATATCATAAGGGTGACTATTTTTGTAGAAGCAATTAAGATGTTGGCAGAAACAGCTTTGTCAATGAACTTGCAAAGATTAATAGCGCGACCTCGCGTAAACAGGGTGATGGCTTGGCTCGCGCAAACGCATGATACACGCAATGTCTGTAGAGTATCCAATGAAGGCTAGAACTGAATATTCTTGCAGGATTAAAGAAAGTAAAAAAAGTGGGAATGGCGTCTATTTGGTGTGGGAGGTTAAGATTCACTTTAAGACGCTTATTCAGAAAAGTGAGCTTTGACATCAGCCTAAACGAAGCTGATTAAAGATTCAAGTGTTGCGACATTTATTAATGAAAAAGTATTAATTACACCTTAAGAGTATATAGCTAAATCTGGAAGCAGGTAGTCTGGGTGCAATGGATTATGGGTACGTCAATAATAAAGAAAGAATTTACCCCTATTATTATCGTGTCTTTATCCTATTATTGAGGTCGGCGCAGTACGACTGGATCTTCCCATGATTTACCCCGAAATCACTATAATTAAAATCATGTCAGAATTTTTAAGCTAAATACCAGACTCTACATTAGTACCAACTACCAAGACATTGAAATAAAAAAACTATACATTACTTTTATTTTACTATACATTTCTATATAAGAACGTATTATGTTTAGTCAAAACAAATATCGTTAAATCATGACAGATGTACAAGAAACTACCCGAAATTTGGAGTCTCAAAGTTTAACATTTCTTGCATTATCTGCGCTGCACAATTTCCTAAGTTTAACGATAACGCTAAAGTGTCATGTAAGTACATAACCATTATCTATAAGCAAATGTTGAAAAGCAAATAATTGCATTTTACATAACTGTGTCTCGTTTATGTAACGCTATCGATTCTATATTTGCTTTTTTCAAGGTCGCTTTTGTCGTTCACGATAAATTATGAAACTTTATTTTCACATCACGTGGTTCTGTGTAGTTCTTTCCAATGATTACTAGTAAGGTGATTTCAATAGATTGTAAATATTATTATTGCTTAAAAAAAAATCTAGTATTAAGTAGTATTCACGAATATGTCAAGATTTTAGTTTAATTAAAACTCAAATATAATGGAACGAGTGAACAGAAATCCTGGAAAGCGCCACTTTAGCACGGATGCACCATCAAGGTGTCCGATATATTGTTGAACTGATTTTAGTTCAATACATTCATTATTTGCCCTTATCAATTTTGTTTTATCCATAAATTTATCAATTACGTTGTATGGACATTTTATAATGATCTCACCATTTAGTTTGACATCATCTTTGTTAAAACGAGCATAAAATTTTATATAAAAGATTTTGTCATAACATGACCGATGATTTAATTACAAATTTGTCGTAGATTACAGCGTTTCTTAGACATTGACTATTAGAAAACTGTGAAAGCAAACCAAAAGAAATATTGACACAAAAATCTTCGCACTTAACGCTCGAATCCAATCAGCCAGATACAATTTTCGAAGCAGTAGAGCTCCGTGCGAAAGAGTCCAGAAAAGTACTGCCACCTTGCATATTTCTGCTGCCAAGCGGTAACGCGAGCACTACTACGTTCCGGTTTTGAAGGGCGGTGCTGGTGAAATTTCAGGCATATGGTACTTGTCATCTTATGCCATAGGGCGCGTTCCCACTATGTCGTGACGACAGATTGTCGTGCAGTTTATAGTGTCGTGGCTTGTATATTTAAATGAAGTTGTTCACATATAGCACGACACGATTAACTGTCGTTCATGATTTTTTATCGTTACAACGACAAACTGTCGTCACAGTGGGAATAGCCAGAACGACAGTCGTCGAACGATAAAAAAACGTCACGATAAAAACGTGACGACAGATTGTCGCAGCTCCTACTGTCGTCGCGTTTTATTTATCGCTGTCCGCACGTATTCTGCTCCCTGCCCTCCCCTCTCGTACCCCGCGCCCTCTGCTCGCTTTGCAGTAGCGTTGGGCTTCCAAAAGAACTTACAACCGACTGCAGTGCATCAAACGATTCCGTCGTGCAAACGACAAGGAGGCTGTCGTGAAACGATAAATTGTCGTCACGATCTAGTGGGAACAGCTAGTCACGACAGTCGTTCAACGATAAAAAATCGTCCATGTCCAATAAAATGTGACGACATAGTGGGAACGCGCCCTCAGGATGACGAGCGCAGCCCCTCAAGTCTTTGCGATTTAAAGCTCTGAATAGCACTGCAACTGCTATGGACAGACTTGTCACAACCACCAAGCGCACGACTCCTTCGTCCCGTCACTAAGTAAAAAAAACCGCAATAAGTTCAGTTAATCACATAATCTGTAGCATATACGTCATAATTTCCTTTATAAATAAACTACAACACTAGTTTCTTGAAAAGAATTTAAACGAGGTCATACAATTTATAAAAATATGACGAACCTTACAACAACTGTGGATTACAACCATGTGATGTCACCGTTGCATGTACATAATGCTTTTCGCAGAACTTCCGAGCCAAGTCATCGCTCGCTATCTATTAGGTATTATGTTTTTTTAATCGTACCGTGCAAGCCAGACGGAGTGGTTGCGCATGTGCAATCGCAGCTGTACCTACCTATAGTATAGTTGCAGGGTTGTTGGGATTAAATGCAGATACCGTTGTTAAAGAACTACCTATATGGTAGTGCGAGTGGTATTGTTACGTATGATTGGGTTTATAAGCAGACGATAGAGATAATATTGAACTTATGGTCACTGGAATAATCGTGTACTTTATAATAATGTGCCAGGCATTCACACCAATCCCCTGGTCTCAAACTAGGAAATTCCTTGTACTATGAGTACCAGAGCAACGGAATTCACTCCCAGAACACCCAGGCCAGAACCAATTTATAAAAGTTAAATTCCAAATTTGGTCCTACCGAGAAACGAACCTGGGACCTTCTCATCCAGCGCCCACAGTTTAAGCCGTTGAGCCACCGAGGTCGTCAAAGAATGTTAACAATATTGAATGTCTTAAGCGTTTTTAACCCTTTGTGAACAATTCAGACTACCTGCTTTTTATGTATCAAATCAACAACTCGCACCCCTCA
>NW_020653383.1:3638324-3656804 GCF_003589595.1 Hyposmocoma kahamanoa
GAACCTATTGCAATAAAACGGCAATTTCATACTTTAACCCCTAATATCTACAACATTGTACAGCAGTTGTAGATATCAACAACAACTGGTTCGGAAGTCTTGATCGTAGGATTGCTTTTATTGACAAAATGCCTACAGTGTAAATGTATACAGGAATTTTGTCGATACAGGTTACTAATAATTTATTCGAACTTAGTACTTAGTATATATATAAAAGGTGCGCATTTGACCTCCATATTCATGACGAAAGTTCTAAATAAACCATATCGTTGAATTTCCACTACAAGAACACAATCTTGATAATTCGTGACGCGTTTAAACCATTTAAGAATCCGTTTTATAAACCAGGCAAAGACCTTGTAATAGACCAAATTACAAATAAAAAGACCCAACGATACGATGTACTCACATCGTTGATATACTTACATATTTATTTTTAGCCGTTGACCTTCGACGGACTTGCTTCAAGCAGATTTTGAGCTTTTTTGGGTACGCAAAAACACAAGGGAGCGTGGCCATTATGCTGTTGAATCGAAGTTGGGGTCAGTATTTGGGCTGCGACACCGGTTATTTTGGTAGTTGTTACGAGACAGGTTTTTGCAACCGGTGTATTTTTAATGTGAGATATTGAATTGAGCAGAGAGGGTGTGCCGCGGTTGTCACACATTACATTAAATGACTACAAAATTTAGATTGGTATTTATACATTTATTCTTACTGTTTGTCTCTCAATAGGTAGGTATTTACGTATAACGTTGCTGTATATAAATTTCACAATATTCAGCAACTTGTGTCATTACAAGCCGGTGATTACGCAAAATAATTAATATAATATTATAAATAGCATTACAACAATGCCCAGAGGCGACAGTAAATTTATTACATTGGCGCCATAATGGGCTATCACTTTGCGGTTCTAATTGTCTCTTTAAGGATGCATGATTTATTTCTTTAACGTTTAAAGCGTGATTTGAATTGCAAATGAGCCCTTTGTCTCTCTATCAGTTACAAATTTTATAACACTCCTTTATCTTCCATTACAATTTTCACTTTGATTAGCTCTCTCACCCTTCCATGTTTTATGACTACTTATGGACAATATAAAAAAATTATCAATCTTTGAATTATTTAAAAAATAATCCACTAATGCGTATGATGAATCATTCGCTTTAGTCCGCATAGACAAGCAATGCCCGTCAAAATATCACACGTCCTTGAAATTATCCTGCAGACTAGTTCTATTGAACTTGGCCGGTACAGCTAGCTACCTTACGTCTGTTCCCATGAACACAGTCTGCTTTGAACGATACAGCAATAAAATCTATTGCTTTAATACAAATCAAGTACCTACCAACGAATGTAGTGAGTAATAATATATTAAATGAAATGAAACTGGAATACCTTTACATCTGCTAAGAGCCATCTGTGTATAGAAATCTCGCGAAACAACAAAAGGCAAATAAGGGTAAAAGGAAGTAGGGGTTCGGAACAAAAAGGGATAAAAAGAGTCCAGTAAAGTGTATGTACCTGAAACAAAGAAAGGTATATTATTTATGAATAGTATTTATGTATATATGCTAGGCGTAATTTTAAAAGGGGTATATTTTAAACGGAAACGGAAACGGAAATGGAAATGAAACTATTTTTTTTAGGATCTAAATCGCATATATTTGTTTTTTGAAACAAATCAACGTTTTGGGCCCATTACAGATCATACGGTCACGGCTCACTGAGACAGTACAGCCACCAACCAAGTCGAAGTAACAATCGCGAAAATCCAAGAAAATTTCAATTGTTTAAGTATTTCACACATTTTTATATGAAAACAGTTTGTAGCAGATTAATTAAATCCATTAACAGTAAAAATACATCAATGGCAGCAGACGAAAACAATTTAACTAACAATAGGTTAAGTGAAGGCGCCAAAAATTAAACAAGCAATGACCAAAGCACTATAACATATTGTTACACTGATTCTTATAACAATTGAAAGGACTTATAAAAAGTAATAGAAATCTTGGGTGGTCCAAAATTGGTGTTGCATAAAATTTTCCTACGGTTATTTCTTGTACCGTTAATTTTACTTAAATAAAGAGATGGTGGTAGAACGCAGGAAGATCGCGCCACTGTCATTAGTTTAGTATGCATATGGGATTTTTTCTCTTTATCAAGAATTAATTCTTAAGTTTGAGGAAATTATTACGTTAATGATAAATACTGTATAAAGTTGCTTTAACAATTATTTGTTTTTATTTAAATTCGATGTGAATTAACAGATTTTGTACAGTACTAAGTTTTGTCAATATTTTGTCGGCGGATACATAGGCCGCACTATAATTTTCCGGAACTGACCACTTACATAAACAATATTTAAAAAGTAATTACTACATTTGAAAATGGAACAATTTGGCTGTAGAATACAGTTTGTTTCATCTGACTGTCCCTTGTTTTTACATTGTGGCGTCGTTTCAAAAATTGGTTGTCTACATCACCATGGATTTATTAACTCGTGACAAATTTCCTAGTATGAGTTTCTACGACTTTAAGCGTAATTTAACAGCCCAACGGAGCTTCCCTCGGCTTGAAACTGCTTTTGGCGATGAAGCACCATGCAAGACGACTATTTATAGCTGGTTTGCAGAATTCAAACGTGGTCTAAAATTAAGAAGAGAATTAAGACCAGTTACGCGGTCAACGATTTTCAACACCTGAAGAGGCTGTCGAAGAGTATGAAAAATATGTTGCAGAGATTGTCATGGGGGAGTAGCATAAATGTTTTCAAAATTGGTTCATTCGTATGAAAAAGTGCATTAACGCTAACGGAGAATATTTCGAGAAACAATAAATTCATTTCTGACCATTTATAGCATTTTTTTCTTCTTCATTCCGGAAACTTATAGTGTGCCCCACGTACATGAATATATTTGGCTGATCGTGACGAATCTCTATGTGGAGCTTAAAAGCCTTGAATCGTATAATAAATACCTTGTACAATAAGACGCTAAAATAACGGCCCATAAAGAAACTTAACAAATGAGACCTTGCAACTTGCATACAAGTTACGTGATTAACTCAAATCAAGTCACAATACGTAATCGTCAAAAATAAGCGCTACTGGAAAATATCTATTACGTGGCTTAGCAGTTATTATCGACAGTTTTGGCTACTATAAATCTATCATTTAGGAAATGAAACTATTATTCCGGATTTAAATCGCGTATAAATATATAAACTATTTCTCCGTACCACCAGTTTGGGATAAAGTACTTCCTCTAATGAAAAATTCCAAACAGACATAAGACTGCAGTACTAAAATTAATGTTTTAGTTTATTCTACTTTCTATTATTAATTAATAATAAATTGAACTTAATAAAAATTCATTCAATAAAATAATTTGTAAAACTGAATGTAGCGTAAATTGGAATGTTTTATTTGTAAAATTAAAAATAAGGTATGTAATTAGTAACTATTGTAACTATAGTGAAAAAATAGGGTAGTTTGTATCAGTATTAGACATAACTGGTTGAAGACTGTACCACCTCAGTCAACCGTGACCATGGGACCTGTAAAGGGCCCGAAACATCGGTTTGTTTGAAAAAGAAATATACGCGCATTTAAATCCGGCAAAATAGTTTCATTTCGTATGTATAACAATCGCGAAAACCCAAGAACTCGATAATCTATCATTTGTTTAATTTTTAACTATTTTAAAATATATTTTATTTTTTGGCAACCCTTTTTCATCGATCTGTAAGCTGACAGTGAGGGCAAAGACAAACGTTTTGTTTTATCTTGAAATTCAAAGATTCACGAGGAATTACTCTTATTCCTAGCGAATTCTCCAGCTTTGACTCGTCTGTATACAGTTTTGGGTTATCGAAATCAGGTGCAGTAGCGAGGTAGAATACGTGAAACGAGTTGGTTTCTGAATGACAAAATGACGTAATCGGTTTTGCCAACAAACCAACCAAATTATGAAAGTAGACGTTCGCCTTCGGTGGCCAGGTTCACTCCGTGATGCGACAATGGCGTGCGTCACGCCACACAAGGGTGGTGAGTCGCGTGCGTCGCGTGAGTGGTCTCTCGGCGCCCGCGCACGCGACGTCGACGGTTATTTATGAAATCAACTTTAGGTATATTTGGTACACCGGCACGAAAGTTGTTTTTATATACTCATTGAATATTAAATCACCTCTATAATTTTTTGAAGTATTCGACATTTGTGCTGTATTATGAGGTTATTATACTATGCTCGGGCTAGATGTTCTCTACGAAAGTGGTAGAAAACTATCTATTGATTTTGATTTCGACAGCATAAATAAAAGTGTGACAATTTGAATTCAAAATTTGAATTGAATAGATAGACAAAATGAACACTAATTTTATCATATATCACATATATATATAATAAAATAAAGTTATATTTACCAATTAATATACACGTTGCAGACTAGGCCAGTGTCAGAAGATATTTACGGAATCCAGTTTTGAAAATAGGAAACGACTTAGAATGTCGGATTTCAGGCGGTAGTGCGTTCCATAGTTGCAGCCTTAATAGTCGGAGTCTTTGAAATACTCCGAGCGAGTGAAAGGAGGTTTCAGTATAGGTTATACATATTAGACGTAAGTTCACGGTGGTGATCCTCCCAGAGGGAGCAAAAACGTTTCTTAAGGTAAGGCGGAGTACGAAAGTCTGAGAGGCTGAGAACGTGCTCCTCACGGCGCAACTTTATGGGCAGCCAGTGAAGCCTTCTCCTATATTCAGAATATTTATATATATTGCTTTGGATCTTACGTTCCATAAATAAATTATTATTTTGTACGACTATTTTGATGATTCAGCTGCCTACCAAATCTACTACATTGCCTCATATTACCTATACACGGAGTACCCACTCATCATCGTCCAGGGAGTTTGTGCCATTAGCTCCGGCCACGCAAGCCACATCCGATGTCGTGTCCACTTTGCATTAACGTAACACGCCAACCGCAATTGGCGACAAGCACGCCACCACGACGTTAGAAAGCAATGTATATAAGCTTCACGTTAACTAATGAACTTTGATAACGAAATAGCTTTATTCTATTATTGTCCAACTTTAATAAGGTTACCTATTGTCTGAGATTTTAAGTGTTAGTGATTTATAAATAAATTTTTATAAAAACAAACCGCCTCAAAAGTAGTTTGCCACCCTTAGAGGTGGAATATTTTCTTCAAAATTAAAAAGGAACTAAAACCTTTTTTGATCGGTTACGTATAGAAAGTTCAGAATAGTGAACAATTCAAATTAAAGTTAATTTTAACCGACTTCAAAAAAAGGAGGAGGTTCTCAATTCGAAAGTATGTTTTTTGTATGTATGTTACGCGATAACTCCGGTATTTGTGAACCGATTTTCATGATTCTTTTTTTGTTACAAAGAGGGTACCTCCATAGTGGTCTCATTTAATTTTGAAGAAAATCATCTACCTCTAAGGGTGGCTGTTCACGCATGAAGATTCATTTTTATAAATAGCGTCTAAATTTTTCTATAAGGAGCAATATTTTAATGGTTGATTTTGCTATTCTCCAATTCAAGGCGTTTTTCTCTCAAAATACTTTGAGTAGTGAGTACATATTTTTATTAACTAGTGTGTCAAGTCCTGTATAGTGGCAAACTAGGGGATGAACAGGGGTTTGCTCATTTTCCGGTAACCGATTTCAATAAAACTTGGCAATTATGTGTAATTCCACGTACTTTTGAGGTCGGTTTTTTTAGTACTCCGTACTGAGATTATAAGTATGTTTGGTTGAAAGAAAGAAATAATATGAAGTTGGAAACAATCTGGAATCAGTTGCATCTTCGAAAACATCATGTAGTCAACGATATTAAGGCTCAAATAATTGACCTCGTTTCGTTACCCTTGGTATAATAAAGCCACATGTGATCGTTATGTCAAGTGCTTTTATCACATGGTGTGAGTCATAGAAATACTACGAAATACATGAAACAAATTATCTTTATGTGAAAGAAGGATGGCGAAAGATGACCCAAAATCAACGAAGTGCCGTTCATAGACTTTGCTAGTATAATTTTACGTTTTAGTTTAAGCCTAATTATTAATATATTTTTGTATATTTTTAGAAGTCAGAGTTTTTAGGGAATAAAGAAATTGCAAAACAATGTATTTTAGAGTAGATGCAAGAACACAACGCAATTGATTCAGTTCTACCATAGATTAGGTAACATTCTTGTACGTACATTTCATTTTAAGCATGATTGAATGTTTACCCACCTTTTTTTTTTTTATTTTGGTTATTTTATAGCACACACACATAAAACATTAAAGCAATAAAATACCTAATCAAATAATCAATTAAACAATACGGACGTAAAGTAAAAAATAAAACACAATGTAACAAAAATGTTTAGACAATATTTGAATGAGAGATACGAAAGTTAGCAAAGGAACGTTTTGACAAGAGGCCTCTTGCCAATGTCACTTTGATATTGAGAACAGTGTGACCATTTGTGGAAGATTTCTGCCATTTGGGCAAATTTAATTTTCATTCATTTTCATTGCGACAGAAGAAGAACATGTTATCGTTGTATTAAATGTGGCAGAGTTTGGCAGATTTAGGAATATTCAGCAAGTTCTTTATTATTTTTAGGAACAAACTGAAAACTTGTTGTTTTCTGTTACTACGAACAAACATGTAAAGCGAAATACATGACATTGCTATAAACATAACCTATATTAAGTTTATAACCACCAGCTTCTACAGGCTGTACTCAATTAGCTTTTTTGATGCTTTGATAATGAATCACAAGTATTGATAGGTCTCTTTAATGCACATCGTCAAATACACTGGGTCAAACATATACGGGATGTCGCTATCCTTCTTTATAATTCTTCTATTTAAGAATAAACTACTATAAAAAAATTTATCAATATATTTGGTTCGTAGAATCTCTTCTGTAAAGATGTCATTTTGCAGATGGTCTTATTACACCATGGGTGCGATATACACATTTCATTCGATATTGAAGTTTGTCATGTTGAAATAGCATTAGCGCAACACCTCACGCTACAGAAACGTGAACGGAGGTCTTTACACAGGAAACACAACAAAAGTTTATCAAATCGTGCCTACAAAGTATGTGCCTACTAGTAACGCGTATATTAACTATTTTAAAGATGTTTCTATTACTGAAGATAATAATATAATCTCTATCAACCTTGAGGCAAATAGGGGCCGAACTGAACATATCGTTTTCCGAGCTCATATAGAACGTATACTATTTAGCACCTGTAGCCCTCGTTGTGAAAGAGTTCGTCCAAGGAAGTACTGCGTTCCGGTTTTGAAGGGGTGCTGGTGACATTACACGCATATAGGACTTGTCAACTTATGTCTCAGGGTGACGGGCGCAGTAGCGGTGCCCTTCAGATCTTTGCGATTTGACTGAGTGGCGCTGCAACTGGTATGGACAGGCGTGTAGCTTACCAACAGGCGCATGATTCGTTCGTTGCGTCACTTGATATTATAAAAAAAATACTAGGTATGCTTCTCATTACTACTGTACAATTGTACATATTGCAGCTATTCAAGAATAGTGACACAAACCAAAATTAATAATAATTACACAGCTGTATTCAGAATGTGTTATACTTTATTGTGAATGACACACTGAGCTTTCTATTTATTAACACAATCACGTGACAACATTGGACCGGTATGGGTAAGATTTGTTGGCGCTGGGCGCTAGATACGATGCGGAATGATATATTACAGTTTAAGATGTAGAAAATTTACAGTAAGGGCACTGAACGAATGAAAGAAAGAAAAGAACAAAAGAAACATTTATTTAGCTTATTAAAACTTATACAGAAGCAATCAATGATTACAATTATAAGCCGAAAAGGATACAACTCAGCAAAATCACAGCTCGACTACTGTAATGCTGGTTTTCAGTTGGAGCGGCTTTGATGTAGTCTATGCAGATTATATTATCAAAGTAGGTAAAATACGTAGTGTTTTATTGTGTCAAGGTTCGAACAATGATCTAAAGACTATTAACAGATCTGAGACGTAGAGGCATGTGACGGCTGGATTTGATGCTTGACTAATGCGAAAATTAATGGACGAAAGAGTATACGAATACAGAGAACGCTTTGATGACATTGAGGAATTGGAAAATAAACTATTTTTTCTGTTCTATATCGCCTATATTTCTTTTTCCCATTACGATTGACGCGAACCTAAGACCTCGAGATATTGAGAGATGTTTAAGTCTATGTGAATGCTACGTATCAAGACTGACACAAAAGGTGAAGAAGTTGGTAAAAGTTGAGTTTGCAGCTTGGGAAGATGGCACTTTTTTGTCAGAGAATAATTAAATGATCAGTCAATCGTATTGCAACTGATTAGACGTTACGTTTTGTTGCTATTAAAAATTTTTACGACAGTATACCATTGAAATAAATTTCAAATATTAAATAATAGAGGCTATAAAGCAATACCTTGAGTAACTACTATAAATTTCATAGAAGTTTTCCTGTAACAAAAATGGTAGTAAAAAGAATCCTAACTAAGGTGGTATATTATCAGCACTGACATTTCATGGAGTTTCGTGACTGGGACTCCTATATTAAGCCTATGACCTCAAACCTTTAGGCAATTGCGACGACACAACACATAAGAATGGCATGGTACGATAGGCATTTTTGTGCCTTTGGTCATGTAATCGTATTTTGCAGTTTATTTTGGAACTAAATATTCATATTTGGTCTCAATTTCTAATATACTCTAATGTACATTTAGGTTGGTTGCACTCTATCAATAGTTTGTGACATTTCGTGACGGATCCGTTTACACAGTTGCAACTTTCGTGCCATTATGAGCTTAGATATTTGGGCACGTCATGTTGTGCTCCTTGAACTAAAACGAAGAGGGGGAATGTCAGAGAAATCGTTTCGTTACAAGTTACAAGTATTCAAAAATACTTCAATAACGAATAGAGAAAATGATTTCAATCTGATTTAAGTTCGAAGTCAAAGTCAAAGATTATTTATTCCATAGGTAAAATAAATTTACACTTGAAATCGTCACATTTAAGCTACTGTTCGTTCATCTCTGAGAAGAACGAGGAAGAAACTCTAGGGATTGCTCTTTTCAAATAAACTTAAATGCTATGGAATACATTTTGAATACAAATTTGTGTGGATTCTGGAGCCATGTCGTCTTTCCATACATCTTTATCTAACACGTACTCGTAGTCTTCAATTTTGTAATATGATTTTTCGATCAAAATATTTTTAATGTAGTTTCTAAACTTAGGAAATGATAAACTTAATATATGCTCCGGAATATTATTGTAAAAACGTATACAGTTCCCCATAAAAGAGTTGTTTATCTTTGTTAAACGAAATCGTGGTACCACGAGTTTGGACTTAGCTCTAAGGTTAATATTATGGATATCTTCTTTCTTATTGAAATTATGTATATTTTTACAGGCATATAAAATATTTGAGTAAATGCCACAGTCATGATACCAGTCTCTTTAAACTTTTCTCTGAGAGAAACCCGAGAGCCTAGACGGTACACAGAACGAATCGCTCGTTTTTGCAATACAAAATATGGTTTGAATATCTGCCGCTTTACCCCACATGAGAATCCCGTAGGACATTATACTATGGAAGTAACTAAAGTAAACTAGTCTAGCAGTACTAACATCGGTAAGCTCACGTATTCTGCGGACTGCGTATGCAACGGAGCTTAATCTGCTGGCAAATAATGGATAAGTCTCTTTGCAAGGGAGAGAAATAAAACATTTTATCAATGTCAATGACAACATAACATAAATGAAAAGCATTATTAATATTATTTTTGCTAAAGTCAGCAGAATAACACATAATGATAATGGTAACTTTAAAGTTACACAAACAAAACTTATGTGTCTAGACTGATATCGCTGATCAGCAGACCGTAAAACAGTTTCTGTAAAATCAGCATTTTAGGATTCATCTCAATAACAAACATTGTATCTAAGTCACGACAAGTTTATAAGCTTATTTAGGTTTGTTTGTACACAAATGCAAGAATTTGCAATTCTGCGAAACAGGGATTGTTTTCATTATAAAATGTGCAATGAGGACAGTTATTTTTATTTACGTGCACTAAATCTCAGTAGGTTAACCGTTGGTTGTAGCGAACAAATTTCTACTATTAATGTATTATACAACTTATAAGTTAAACCAAAGGTGTGTTCGCTATACTATTCCAAATTATGCTGTGGTTAAATTCATTTTTCACCAGCAGGAAAAACAGCTCCAACACTGAAAAAATAAGCCGTTTATCGATAGGATTTGAATAAGAGTATAATAAAACGGTAAAGCTATTTTTATTTGTAACACAAATCGTACCTTTCAATGTGACCCTTCATCACGATAGTGTATTTTTAAATGAGCAGTGTTGAATATGATGCCTGTAGAGTACAGTATATTGACGGTCACGTGTTTGTCACGAGCAGACGCTGCAGTGGATTTATCAGCCTATAACGCCATTCTGGATCCGTATAGACGGTAAGATTTCATAGAACAACTTTATATCTACTTTTGAAATTCACGTGAAAAATTTTTGGGCGTGTCAGCTCAAGATCATGTGAATATCTTTGCTACTTTCGTTCACGTTTATTTCCCTAGACAATTATTAGAGCTTGAATGCTGTGAAACCTCATATTGACAAGTGAATGTAATTCGTTTCTATATATTACCGAGATTATATTTAGCTGACGCAATAACTTTACGCGGTGACTTTAAAATTAATTATTAGGTACTTTGTACCATATACTGCGGCAACAAACTTGCCAATTAGTCAATACATAAACCTTAACATGCATCACGAATCTAGATAGTTACGACGTTTACGCGTACCAGCTGATAACGTGACGAGCGACCTTAAGGTCACTTCGGGAATCTTCCATTGTCAACAATTCATTATAAGTGTCGTTACGAAATACGCTACGTTTTACACAATCGTGGATGACCTAAACTTTTGCAATTGGTTGATTAATTAATGAATTTTTCTAGAGGGTATACTAAACGTGCGCAGTTAATTAATTGGACATTTGTATAGATGCCCAAATTTTCTTTTCGAGATGTTAAAATAATGCTGTCTTTTATTGTGGAATAGTGTGAAATAGGAATAATCACTAGCTGAAACGTGGTGGAGCGAGCCACTATCAACGCAATAAGTAAGGTTTCTGCGATACCTGTTGATTACTTAGTAAAAGAAGTTGAATTAATTGAAACATGTACGTATAAAAGATAAAAATAGGAAAATATCAAAGTTCACGGCTTTTCATGTTCAGCCGTTCATAGTTATCTAATTTCATTAAGAAAATTTATTTCAACAAGAAACTAGTTAATCATGTAACCAGCTGATAGTGGGAATTTGAAAAACAAAAATGCGTCTGTTGTAACTACATAATTAATCTGTTATTGTAGCAAATTAAGTACAAATGGATAATGTTCCACTTTGTGCTGACCCCACAACAGACAAATAATCAAAACAGTAAAAATTAAGATCACACTTGATGATATAAACAATTCTTATTTTTTTTTATGGAAAGTTTCGGCGTAATCTGAATCTGTGTGTATTGACTACGTCGTCGATCTAGTTGCGATGTTCGCATTATTGATGTCGACTTACCGATACGACGAGGTCATTATTATTCTATAAGAATTAAATATACCCTCAATATCATACATAATACGTACACATTACGTATCTCGTTTATTTTTTATGAACGTCGTTTAAAAAACCACCGTCCGTGCTGCAACGTTAGGAATTTCATACATTTTTGTCTATATAAAAACTATGGAACATCAGGGTTAAGGTTTGTATGGGAAATCAAAAACTTACTGAAGAATGCTTGAAAGTATTATTATAACGTTTTGTAAAAAACAACCCTGTACCAATGGTAATTTTAAAATAAAATGTTGTCTTTATGATAACGTCCCTCTCCTTCCTCAACTGCTGAATGTGATATTTTGGTCATAAGGTCACAAGTGATTATGTACAGTCAAGAGCACGTCAAGCTTGATACTTTGTGTTTGGGACCGTTCTTATCGTAAGCGCCATAGAGTTGGATTTAAATCTTAAGTGTCAAGCTTGACCCTATACAATACTAGTCAGTTTTCAAGCGCACATTCATCCCAGACCGTCGTATGTCTACGTTTTTTTTCATCGAGTATATAACCAGAAATAGAGACGAAATGTCATTTCAGTCAGTCGAAATGTTTGAAAACTATTCTGCCATATCATTACTGTGACAACTGCGCTCCGATTGGCTAGTCCAAGATCGAAACAATTGACGGGTGTCGTTAATGGGAGTCGTCAACTGTTTCACTTCAAATCGACCAGTTAACTTGAGCTTTGCTATAATGGACGAAAATTGCAAAATTACATATTTAATATTTAATTACCGATGAAATGTGATTCCGTTTGTTTTGTAATTAGATTTTTCCCACAGCACCGAATAGAACAGCACGGCATTGTTAGAGATCTTATCTTTATTACAATAAATACAGAATATTTTTTGGAATATACGGATACGTACACACAGGTCAGTACTTGGCCTGTCTATATTTCAGTGCAAAAGAGAGTTAATATTTATAAGAGCTGTATGGCTAATGTATTACCAGGAATATATGGTCCTTATTTCGTCTCTATTTCTGGTAATGTACTTGATGTTTTTTTAGACATGAATGTAACTCTTTAAAAGACTAACTCGTTTGTAAGCATTTTGAGCATACATTCGAAATGGTTAGTATTTGTTGTGTCCAATACCAGTTATTGTTGAAAACTATATATATTTTTTAATTATGTATTATTTAATATATTTGACTTTCTTTGTTAGTGTAAATAATTATTTGCATGCTACCTCAATCGAATGGGTTTATGTAAGTACAATTTAACACAAATTGTACATGCTAGAAACTTTCACACATTTAAAGGCGCGTTGCAAGTTGCGTTATACAGGGTTATTTGTAAAATACAACAATCTCGCAGAGCAGCATATTACTAATCTCATATAAACAACAACTATTTGTCCATGGCTTTTTACAAAACATAGTAAATTTACTTGTTTTACTATCTGACACTTTTTAGATGTGTATTTGGTAGATTGGTGGTTTGGTAGTTTCTTTTCCTAAAGCACACAGTTATCGCCGTTAAGTGGGATCTATTTAATTATTTTTAAATTTGTACAAAAGTAAAATTTGATGTATTACATATGGTGCTCTATAAGCCACTTACATACACAATATTTAAAAAGTAATTACAACATTTGAAAATGGAACTCTTTGGTTGTAGAATACAGTTTGTTTCATCTGACTGTCACTTGTTTTTAAATTGTGGCGTCATTTTAGAAATTGGTTGTCTACATCACCATGGATTTAACTGGTGAAAATTTTCATAGTATGATTTTCTACGACTTTAAGTGTAATGTAACAGCTCAGCGGAGCTGCGCTCGGCTTCAAACTGTTTTGGCGATGAAGCACCATGCAATACGACTATTTATAGCTGGTTTGCAGAATTCAAACGTGGTCGTGTGAATCTCAGTGACGAATTTCGTGACGGTCGCCCGTCCAATGCTGTGAACAACAAAAACATCGACGCTGTGCGCCGTATGGCCAAAACAGACTGGCATGTGACGTACCATGAGATTCGGGCATCTTTATAGGCATGAGTCAGATACAATCAATACTACACAAACAATTGGGTGTTAAAAAGCTGTGCTCTCGGTGGATCCCACACAATTTGACTGAGGCTCAAAAAACGGATGGCGTCATTTGGTGCAATGCCATGCTTACCAGATTCAACGAAGGGGCGTCAAATTTGGTGTGGGACATAGTAACAGGTGACGAAACATGGATTTATAGTTACGATCCCAAAACAAAGCAGCAATCCAGCGTATGGGTCTTTCGAGATGAGCCGAAACCAACCAAAGTGGCGCGCGTGCAAAGTGCCTCTAAGTGGACGATTGCTTCTTTTTTTAATAAAACTAGACACGTGGCAGTGAATAGTGATTGGTACACGACCATTTGTTTGCCGGAAGTTATTGAGAAACTCCGTAAAAATAACCGTAAACGTCGTATTATCTTGCACCACGACAATGCCAGTTCTCGCACGCACAGACAGACAAATGAATTTTTGAAGGTGAACAACGTTGACCTTATGAGCCATCCGTACAGTCCCGAACTTGTGACTTTGATTTATTTCCAAAAATTAAAAACCAGTTACGCGGTCAACGATTTTCATCACCTGAAGAGGCTGTCGAAGAGTATGAAACATATGTTTCAGAGATTGTCACGGGGGAGTGGCATAAATGTTTTCGAAATTGGTTCATTCGTATCATAAAACTGCATTAACGCTAACGGAAAATATTTTGAGAAACAATAAATTCATTTCTGACCATTTATAGTATTTTTTTCTTCTTCATTCCGGAAACTTATAGTGCGCCCCACGCATTAAAAGCCATGGAACAAAAGTTGTTCTATGATGTTAATAAGACAGTCCTGCGAAGTTGTTAGTATGTCGCACCTCGGTTGAAAAAATAACTTAACTTTTCTTTTTTTCTTATCGCTTATAATTGCAATAAATTATAGAAATCCAAAATGAAACGAATTTAAATCGCGTGTATTTGTTTTTTCAAACAAACCAACGTTTCGGACCCTTTACAGGTCCCAAGGTCACGGTTGATTCACCATATACGCGACAAAACAAATATACGCGATTTAAATCCGGAAAAATAGTGTCATTGCCTATGTGTAACAAACAATCGCGAAAACCTTAGAACTCTATATACAGGAATCGAGTTAAATGTTTTCTTTGTTTTTAGAGCACAATGGAAGAGCTCTTTAACGTTATACTAATTCTATAAGCATTGCGCCCTCTATGGAAAAAATAAGGAATGCATATAGTATATCTGTTTTTCCTTATGAGTAATGTTTACAATTTTTTGCAGTTACCTAAGTCTGTGCTTTACCGGATACGCCATTATGTTATTCTTATCTCACAACTGTAAGGCTTTTTTTCAATTTACTTCGTCACAATTATGTAACGACTACATAACGCATTTTATTTACAAGGACGTATTACGAACGCATAAAACACTTGATAAACTCGTACACTGCATTGGTACTTCATAGATAAAATGCTCATTACTAAGTACTGTTATGGATATTCGTAATATGTAAGAATGTATATTAGTCGAGTGTTGTGTGGAGTAAATATGCGATTATAGTATGTTATGTAAGTGGTAATTAAATTATGATTTATAAATAGAGCTCGGGTATTGTGGATATTGAGTGACGTTATTATTACCAGACGGTAGGAGTGGAATGTTGTTGGTAGGATCATTCAGTGTTGCGGCTTTCGTTTCGAACTGAAAATTGTCAGATACTCTTGACGACTAACTATGTAGTTGTATGGAAATATAACAGTATGTCGTTAGTGTTACTGAAACTTTACTATAGCGCTTGTAAAACTTTGTCATAATAGCGAACCGTAGCTACATAGGTAGTAAACTTTGACCCTTAAAAACTTTGCGTTTCCACTCATGCATACGAGTGTAAGCATTGCAAATTTTTTAACTAACTTTGAAATGTAATCACTAAAGAAAGATTACCTACCGACATATTTTACCATTAGCGGTATTTTTAGAATCGGGATTACTTTTCTACCGGTATTTGAACTGCCAACGTTTATTCGACAAAAACTTGAGAATTAAAAAAATACCAGAAATGTTTATGGTTGAGTTCGAATATTTAAGTAATGGTCGTTTTATAATGGCGTCGACGATTTTTTTTTACCAACAACGGTCATTGTTCGATATATATATTTAAAATTCATTCGGATATTGATCGTCTAATGTAGAATGACGTTTTATAAATATTATACGCTTGTTGCGACTATCTCAGTGGCCCAAAGGTTTGTATTGTGGGCGGTGGATGAGTTTCCACGTTCGATTCCAGGTAGGACCAATTTGGGAAATTAACTTTTCTAAATTATTTTTGGTCTGGGTGTTGTGGGTAGTGCCTCGGAGTCAATACCGTTCTTCTTTGTTATTAATGAAGAAAACAAAATGTGTGATACCCTCTTTAACTTTAGAGTACTTATACTCGAAAGTTGCCGTTACGAATGGATGAGATCCGAATCAAATGAATGAGTGATTGACTATCTAAACAATGTCTCATTCTTCGGTTAGACGTCAACCCATGTGGTTTGCGTGTGAGGGAATTCCCTGGTTGGAGACCAGGTAATTGGTGTGGTTTTTTAGCACATTATTTGAATTTTTAACCGACTTTAAAAAAGGAGCAGGTTCTCAATTCAAGTGTATGTTTTTTTTATGTACATGTTACGCGATAACTCGCCATTTGTGAACCGATTTTGATGACTCTTTTTTGTTGGAAAAGTACCTCAGTAGTTATCTCATTTAAATTTGAAGTAAATATCTTCAAATTTAAATGAGATAACTACTGAGGTACTTCTAAGGGTAGTAAACTAGAGGATTAATGACTTTTGGGGCCGGTTTTTAGCACTCTGTACTGAGATCATTAATGTACTGTTACAATTGAGAAAAGCAGAAGGGAGAGGGGTGTTTTGTTTAATATTTTAAAACAACCGATCGTCCGGGATAAAATAATAATAATCCTACTTTCTCCTCTGAATCATTAAGTACCTATATTAAATGTCAATCACCTCGCTAGTCAACGGATATTCACGATTGGTTTACTTTATTTATTTTTCATCCGGCCATCATAAAATAGGGAATTGGGTCAGTAAAGATATCTTTAGAAGTCAACGGATGGTTTTCTTATTGATGTTTTTAAAAGGAATTATCATCATGAATGATATCAACAGTGTGAGGAGATCCCTAAAAGGAAGTGAAATTAATTACGTTACAGAAAGGGAGATGATGTCACCTTTTAATAGGAATAACTTTTATTTTGTGGAACCTTCTGAAATCATAAAAAAATTCGTTTTGCCTGCTTCGGCTCAGCGGTTACCATTATGAGCGTTTGATGAGGAGATCATGTATCCGATTTCGATATTTTTAAAAAACGAACTTTTCTGGGTGTTCTGGCTAATGATTCCGGAATTTACTTCACTGCACTGGTACTACAGGGAATTCCCTACTTAAAAGGTATGAAATGTGTAATGTGTGTGTATGAAAAAGGTAATTGATTGTATTGCACATTTTTGTTTTTTTTTTATTGATAACGGAAAATAATAAGAAATATGTACCAATACTAGGTAATGCGTATCTAAATAGCATAACAAAATTATGGCGTATGAATAATAATAATGATCACACTCATAGCCTCGTACTAGGGACATTGTATCGCGGGTGCCATGGACACACACATTGACAACCACAAAGTACATCCAAACTCACAAGAGAAAGAAATGTAGGCCATACAAATATTTGTCGCGGCCCGGAAATCGAACCCGGGACCGGTGCTGGCAGACCAACATGGTAACCTTTCGGCCACTGAGGCAGTTTAATAGTACAGTGAACTAAATCAAAATATCAAGTAACAACAAATGCCTTTAAATTCCCTTGACGTGTCTAAACACAAAACTGATAATATACGTACGACCACAGATTCCTATATCTATGCGTACGACTGGTTTTAAATTACAACGACCTCAAAAACTATGCAATCATTAGCATAAAAATCCTTATGATATTTTCGTATATATTTCTCGGCCTGTATCAAACTGAGTTGTATAAAAAGCTGATATGGTTGTATGTTATGTGTGACACTTTATACCACTAAAGGTAATCTTCAAACAGGTGCTGTTACGCAGTTTTATGAAAACCCTGCTTTGTTGATATACTTAGAGATATGGTTAAGCCATAGTCCACCAAACGAAAAACGCTATAAAATCCGCCCATTTCAGTGTATGTAATCACTTTACAGCATAACCCTTCTGATGGAAGACGGAAGTTAGTAGAGCCGAAGTCAGTGCACGTCTGGGTGCACACAGTCCTGCTATTTAGCTTATTTTAAAGGCCCTCAGCTTCAACTGCAGCAAGTCTTTAAAAAACTTAAGTAGGAAAAGGTATCTACAAATCAGTAAAAGAAGTTACCTGGCAGTCATTCTATCCCTAAGCCATAAGACAACAGAACGTTATACCTGATCTTAATTAACTTACTACAATTTCTTCTTGTGTACACCATAGTGTACTTGTATCAAATCACAAGATATAATACATATATACATACTTAGGTATTTGTGCTACTATTCTGATCATCTCACAATTGTTCAAAATGTAAGGCATACTTCTCGATGTAATGGAAATGAGATACTTATAGAGTTGTTGTATCTCGGCCGTCTCTCTGTTCGATCCATTTTTCTTGGAAGCTATGCCAAAGTGAAGTATTAGGGGTTAAAGTATGAAATTGCCGTTTTATTGCAATAGGTTCT
>NW_020653383.1:3657204-3728927 GCF_003589595.1 Hyposmocoma kahamanoa
TGCTCCGAAAGGTAATTTACGTTTACGAAAGCCGCTTTGTTTATTAGGTATCGGGGGTGAAGGAGATGCAAAGAATGGGAGTACCTATAAGGTCATATTTCAATCAAACTTACGTAGTTCTTCAACAATGTTGAATTTTTAGGATTCATAAACTTCGAAAATTATATGTCAATTATTTGGTAAAACGTAAAGGACAGTCCCATATCTTTCTACGTAAGTTAAGTTTTGTTTATAATGACCCTCCCTATCAACCTGTTTTTTTACGGTTATACGGGAAGGTCAATAAAACGTGTGCAAGCAAGCCCGTACTGAGACCTTCTCAGTCAGGTCCTGACCCTAGATCAGTCCGTTTGCACAGATTTCATTCGAAAAAAAATCTAAAGGCGAGTGCCTTGGGTGATCTGCCCCTGCTGGTGCCGGACATGCTGGTCGCAGTGTTCTGCGACCACAGCTTCCGACTTAGAAGGTAACTCATGCGCGTCTCCTCGCCTTAGGCCCTCGTGTAGACCGATTACATGCTACCGGGGCAAACGAACGTGTTCATCCCTACAGCTAACCACAAACACCGGCGAGTCCATACCCAAGTCCCTGTCCACAAGACACGCCCTGAAGGCGTATCACTGGCGGAGAGCTTGGCTCGGATGCCCGCCGTACTCTGGTGTTACTGGGGAGCCTGTAGTCTCCCTCGAACATCCTATCTCTCGGGGCGATAGATAAGGACAAATAGATAAGGACAAAATGTAAATAAAGGACAGTTGACATAGTCAGAAAATATAAAGATACTTTTAAAATATTATACTGTAGCCTGTGCTAGAGTATCATATTTTAAAATTATACATGATATGATATTAATAACAAAGTGTGAAGTACAGCCTGCCGAAAGCAATCTTATTTAAACAACTACTGAGACCACCTATGTAAACAGATGACGTGGTAATAGGAATGTGATGGATTTTGTCAGAGATAAATTACGAGTGTTCCTCTGTAGTTATCCGAAAAGTAAAACTTTTGTCGACAAGTCGATATTTCTTTCAGGTTAATTGGTTTACTGAGAGAGAAGGAAATTAACAATAATTTCTTGAAAATATTCCAAGATATTTTGTTCGCGAAAACGCTTTGCTAAAGTCACGGTAATATTTTTTTACATAGTCTTAAATACAAAAGGCTTGAGTTCAGTATGAAAAATACGCTCCATTTCTTACTAAGGTATGTTTGTTTTTGAAAAAAATTGGTAAATGTTTAATCATGAACATCAAAGATAATTAGCATAGTCGAAGTCCTTACAATTTTTATGTTTTTTTTTAAATTGGCAACAGGACGATACACATATTAGAAAAGGGTATATATACAACACCTAAAAATATTTCCGATAACTAAAGCAACATTCTTAATATACTATTTGCTGCCAGTGGCGAGAAAGTAACATTTTTGAAAGTAACATTTTTGGGACATTCAAAAATAGAATTTTTTTAAATAACGTATTTGCCTAATATCATTAAGATCAATAGGAAGAAGTTTATTTAGCCCTAATTTTTTTTAACTTAACTTGTCTATATCACATTCTCAATTTCGTCACACTAATATTAAAGGTGAGACAAGATCTTAAGTCTCCTGTGCCCTGTGATTGTCCTGTTTCAAGTCTTTCTATATATTTCTATATAGGAATGAGTAGGTAAAGTTGAGATAGTAGAACCCTACCCTACTTTATTTAAACAAAAGCCTGATTGTTTATTTGCACAGTAGTAAATATATAAACCAAGTGTATTTACAGTCGATGGGATCGCTATCTAATGTTCCCCGAAGTATTTACCATTCACAGTTCGTATGGCGCGCTGCCAACTACCGTCCTGGCCATTGAATACTGTGACGTCATTTGGCACTATTCGCCAGAATATTTTGTTCCACGTAATTGGATGTTTATGTTCATAATAAGATATTATATCTGTAAACCGCAACATGGAGTCCCAAAGCCAGGATATTAATACCGCAGGTAGAAGCTGGAAATGAAAAACATATTATGTCGTTTGTACATTTGCTAATGATGGCTTTGTTTGAATTTATTCAGCCTAATAACGCATTGGTCAGTGCCAGGGAAGGAGGAAAGGTTAAGAACGTAATAGATACCTACAGATTTCTTTTAATTTGAATTTGTTGAAAGGCCCGAAACGTCGGTTAGTGTCAATAAACAAATAGACGCGACTGAGATTGGGAAGAAACGTTTCGTCAGTGACGGTTACTTACGTGGTGGTGAAGAAGAAGAAGAAGAAGAATCTTTGAATTTAGTTCTAGTAGTATGTTGAGTGTGTGCGTTACTTATAGGTAATATTAAATGTTAGTAGTAAATGACTTTGATAAGATATTTTGTACTATTGACGTGCTAAATGTTACGAGCTTTGTGACGTGGCAAATACAGAATTTGAATTTGAAAATTTTAATTTGGATCTTATCGCGTATATTTGTTTATTGAAACAAATCAATGTTTCAGGCTCTTTATAAGGTCCCACGGTCACGGTGACTTGATGAAACGTGGTTTGTATGAAAAAAGAAACACATGATTTTAATTTGGAAAAACATTATCATTTCCAACCGTAATAATTGCAAGTATTTAAAATGTCCCCCAGCACTTACGGGGTCAAGACCGTAGATATAAGTCAAGACGAATCTAACAATATCTTTTAACGTCAAAATGTATCGTGCTGTTTAGGCTACAATATAAGTCTAAGAAAAAGACGTACATACATACACCCGAAATATAAACAGCGTGATATTTTTTTAAAGATGTGTTACAACGTACATTGAATTACTTAAAATATAAGTAATGATGATGGGTATACTTTAGAATTATACGGTAGGAATGAAGGCAAATTAATGCAAATAAAAAATATAAATGACATCTTATCATAGCCTATACCTTATTTTTATGAAAAACAGTATTTGCAACATCTACAGTGTCAACATTTCTCGTAAGACGAAGCAGCAACCATGGATTATGTAATCCTTATACACGTAAGATTCGCATTACAACGATGAAGAGAAAGAACCAGCGGCATTGAATTATTTAAAACTAAAACGTTTATTATTGAACAACTTTTATTCAAAAATAGGGGAAAAACAATATTTCTCAAAATGTGAGTTAACATCATTGACTTACAATTATATGGACGTCGGGTCCGCGCTAAAAAGTGTCCGAACTTATAGGGCGTTAAAATCGTATACAGAGCGTCATTCACGCTTTAGTCTTCGTTTGTTCGACTGACAGCGAAGCAAACAAAATTAGACAGTACTGCGATGACATTACAATTTAAATTCAACGTTTTAGCTTTTTCATATTCCTTTACATTTACGTTTAAATAGGCTGACTTTGGACATTTTTTTCGTGATTTTTGTATTAGATCCGTCGTCCATTTATTTGTAAGTCAGTGGTTAACATACTATAGTTACAAATGTATTGTAATAGTCAGAACATCTACTCGTTAACGTCACAGCGTGTCCGAGGCGAGTGGTTAATCTCTGCTGATCCGTAGCCTTGACAGTGGCAGTATGACGTCATTACGCTATTTCTGCAACAAACATACACGTTCGTTTGTTGCTATATCTTGCGGAGGAGTTGTTGATATTTTGTTCGTTGATTTTGATAAGGTTGTCCAGAGAAAGGCGACGGAGATGGCTAAATTTTGGAAAATAATGTATTGAGCTACTTATGGATCAACCTAATCTTCTTTATTAAGAAGCCATGTATTGTGCATTTATAGGAAAGTCAATGAATTCTGAAATATAAATGTGTTAGTTAAACAAAATCTGCTCGATATATAGTGCTATAGCGAAAAGAACTCCTCCAAAATTGTAGTGAACATGCAGTGAGCCTATATCGTCCTGGTGCATCACAATTGACATAATTAATAGAATTGTCTTAAATTTCCAGCTAATTTGTTTACACTGAGCGTTACAAAGACTTCTAGATATCGTTGGAGCATTGGGACAAAATTCACCAATTTAACCGCGCAGACGTTTTTGGTTAACTTTGCCGTTAGGAGTTCATGTTTTTTTTTTCAACACTCTGCAATAACAAAATAAAAGCGGAATAAGAATAATCGTAAATATTGAACAGACAAATATTTTGAAAAAATAAATAAAACATGTGGTTTCGGGTATTTCCAACCTTACCGCGTAATATTAATAAGTTTACACAGTTTAACCTTAGTATTGATACGTAAACATGTATAATTCGTGTTCTGCCTCGCTAACTGGTATAGAAGTACACGTTCAAAGATGTCATTAGCAAAATTTGTTATGATGAATGTGTTGTTATTTAACGATTAGTAACATAGACTAGATAAAAAAGGAGGGTAACTTAGGATTCTATAAAGCGGTTGAGAGAGTTTACAAGAGAGAAACTTGGGGATCACCTCATCAACACGAACAAAAAAGAGACGATTATTTAAATGTTTTGGATTATGGCTAAATACCTTTTCGGGGACGATTCTCCTTCCCAGCAACGGGCACAAGATGAATTCAAATAGACGAATGCTTAGTGCCTCTACTTGGAAATAAATCATTTTATATCTTATTCTACATTAATTTCTTATTCTACATAAATTTTAGAGTGTGATCAGGGGGTAAATAAGTTCGTAAAATTGTTTTATTATTAGGAAAAAAGTGCCCAATGCGGAAGGGTTTTTATATTATATTCATTTGTGTACATAAGCAATTTATGAATAAGTTCTAAATGCCCTATACAGCGACTTCGTCACGATACACGAATCAAGAGCCTGTTCTCCTGAACGAAACTATTTTTTGTAACCAACAGCGGAATTTACAGCGTACAAGGACCAGTTTAGAATAGCGATGCTTTGTGACCAGTCTTATTATTTGGCAGCCAAAAGTACCGAGACCTCGTCGTCTCCTCTTAAGCAACATTTCGATGCCTTAGGACCGTATTTCAGAACTCTACTCAATGCTCAAGTCAGGACTTGAGTATGATTTCAAGCACTGGAAATACGACCCTAATGGCAAGGATTTGAGTATGATTTCTAGTGCTTTAAATCATACTCAAGTCCTGACTTGAGCATTGAGTAGAGTTCTGGAATACGACCCATACTTTCTCAAACTCGTATCTTATAAAAAGCGATTTATCAGGAAATGGCAAAACTGTCTATTTATTTTTATTTTGTTATCAAGGGTGTTAAGGTGGATGTATTATTTTAAGAATTGGTAAAACTGACGTGTGCATATGAAGGAAATGTGACGTTAAATCAGTCTGCAACATTTGTATATACAATACATTTTTTGCATTTCAGTAACTTTGTGCTTTAAAATACGAGTTTGAGAAAGCAATGCGACGAATTGCTATTGAGATTCTTTATCCTTGGTGTTCATACACATACATATGAACCGCCACCGTTATAACTACATCACCTACAATATTACCTTAGGCACAGGTAATATTGTAGGCGCGGCACTTAACTTCATTCATCCATTCATTCACTCAAGCTCGTTCATTTCTCTCTCTGACCGTATTCCTGGTATTCAAACAGCTATTCCACGGTATCGTTTCTTGAATAAGAAAGTAGAATACGTCATACAAAGATTCGCCTTTCTTAACGACTCTTCCTGGCATAGAATTGAATTTATATTAAACACGGAATGATTATATTACGTGTATAGATCTTTTAATACAGTAAACATTTTTAGAGGACCAATCTACTTATGAAATGTTGAATATTCGACGTCTCACCTAACAACACCAGCGATATTCATGGTTGAAATAAATGGTGGGGAGAATCTCCGTTCATTTTTAGCAACACAATCATTTCATTAGCATAGCTTGTACGGTGCTATTAATATTGTGACGTAATTAACAAGTGTTGCTGTTATCTTTCTGACTCCATATAATCATTTAATTTTTCAATGAATTTTAATTTTGTTTTGCACATTTCAGATGTTAATTAAAATTAAATGAAATATTCAATTATACATTAACGATTAACAAGTAGCTTTATTGCTGAAAAGTAATTTCTTCCAGGTAACGTTAGGATAGAAAATTAAGTAGTGCATCTAACTGAGGTACTGACTTTGATTCTCGGTAGGATTAATTTGGGAAACAATCTTTTCTAAAATGGTTCTAGTCTAGGATCTGGTACTCATTGGTAACTATCTATGTATGTGTGTGTGTAAAAATACCAAGTTATTGGCGTGGCTATCTATACTATTAATACTAATAATGCATTATTAATAACAAATAAAAAAATGTGTACCTATTAGTGTAGGTACTTAGTGACTGCTAATGCAGGTATCTGATACGATAAGCTTTTATGTAATGACAATATAAGTGCTCTAAAGGGATATGCTCACTGTCAAAAACTCTAATACGTCGTGTTGTAGTTTTATGGAACTGCAAAATGTGTTGTAAAATTAAAACCGTGTTGACTCGAAATTTAATTTAATTATTTCTTAAACATGTCAAAGTTCTAACGGTAATAAACAGAAATAAATAAACAAGTGCCAGATACCCGCAGAACTGCCGCGGGTTCTTGCGAAAGAGCCACAATTGCTATTGGACACTCGACACCCTATACATGAGCACTTCACAGTGCAACGGAGACTGAGAAGATAGAAAATCTTCGTCAAATGTCTCGATCATCTGAGCATTGAGCCAGCTCAGATGAGGTGCAAAATTTGGCGCGAAAGAGAGAGAGAAATCTACCCTTGTTCCGCCTCTGAGAGTCTTCCACCTGAACACGAATTGCCACGGCCGATCAGGAAGTCTTTAAATAAGTTTCGGACAAAAAGTCACATGAAATAAGATTGTTTGCATCTATCATTATAGCTATTAAGATAACAAGTGCCATAGCGGTTATAAAATACTACGTGCATTCTTTTTTTTTTGCTTGTTGGACTATACACAAAAGAATAAGCTTTGTCAGCAACTGAAAAGTGATTTTTCACCACTAAAGGGATCCTTAATTTTTGTTTATAGAATTTGCGTGCTAAAATAAAAAAATAGAATATTTTATAAAAATCACACCTCTTCGACTAAAATATCTTTTTCATCAAGTTTTTGTATGTGTATTACACGATAACTCTTTAAAAATTTGTGAACCGATTTTGATGATTCTTTATTTATTGGAAAGAGGGTACCTCACATGTGGTCTCATTTAAATTTAAAGAAAGTATTCCACCTCTAAGAGTGGCAAACTAGGGGATGAATGACTTTTGAGATCGGTTTTTTTAGTACTCTGTACTCAATATATTACACTCAGTATTAAGTTAATCCTTTATCTGTACGGAGCCTTATTTATCAAGTATGCATGTTTCTATTTTGATAGATTGTATTCCCAGAGGTGTTCATTTAAAGCATGGATATGTGCCTCCACCATGTCACTGTAAACTCATGTTTACAGGATGGAGGCATGGTGGTTGTCGCTAGCGAACGTGTAAAATGCTTTCCAGGTTTGTATAGCAAATTGTATAGCGCCCCTAGCGGTCAAATGTAGTAACACTTTGTATACAAATATTTCACAAGATCGCAAAAGTCATGGTAGTCTCACTGAACGTTTCTGCCCTCTTTATAATAACCAGCGTAATCAACATTTTTAGCGAAATTAAGTTGTTAACAAATCTGGAATCAGCTAAACTAGTTCTACACTCCCCTAAAAGCTGTTGTTTTTATATCTCATTTAGTTTCAGTTTTATTGTTAAGCAAATTCAGCGTAATTGACATTTTACAAATAAACAAAAATTTTTTACCAAAATACAAATGCACTAGTTATAACAAGGAGGGCAGATTTAGTCACACGAGAATATAGCATAATAGTGCATTATAGAATGGGAAATAAAGCTATTTTTTGTACAGCTAAATGTCAATAGTCAGCCGTGGTCATGGGATCTGTTAAGGATCCGAAACGTTTGGTTTGTTTGAAAAAAACAATTATAGCGATTTGGATCCGAAAAAATAGATTCTATTCCTATGTGTAACAATAGCTACAACCTTTTTTAAATATAATATAATAGAAAGATGTATCAAGTGACGGAAGGAACAAGTCGTACGACTGGTGGTAAGCGCCGCGCCTGTCCATAATAGTTGTAGTGCCGCTCAGAGCTTAAAAGAGCGAAGATCTGAGGCACTGCCACAGCGTCCGTTACCCTGAGACATAAGTTGACAAGTCCCATGTGCTTGTAATTTTACCGGCACCCTTACCCATCAAAACCGTAAAGCAGTAATGCTCACATTACTGCTTAGCGGCAGAAATAGGCAAGGTGGCAATACGTCGATGGACGAATTCTTCCACAAGGAGCTCTATTGCTACTAAAAACCTAAGAAATCGATGTGCGTATTTGAAGTTGGAGTTATTATCTTTATTGCGATATTATTTAGAAAGTGATGTATTGCTTCTAATAATAATATTCCGTATTAAATTTTCATTCTCGACAGCAGGCTATCCATCTGGAACATAAAACGGTCCAGTTTCCTGCGCGTACGTTCCACGTCACGGCCTTGTCCAGTGCCAAGGTTTCAATATAAACACATCGCTACGGTTCAAATATCGAGGCCCTAATTTTTAGCAGCACTGTATTTGTGTTACGCATCGTGAAAACGGTAACATTACTTGTAAACAAAAAAGTGCCATGGACAAACATGGACACACAGATAGACAACCACAAATTACACCTAAACTCACGAGAGAAATAAATGTAGGCCATACAAATATTTCTCCCGGTCCGTGAATCGAACCCGGGACCTCTGCGTGGCAGTCCGGCATGGTAACCGTTTGGCCACCGAGGCAATCATATAATAGGAAGAAGTAGTTCGAATAGCCTTACTGCAAAATAGGCGCCTTGACGTCGAGTGCGGACACAAGCCTGTTACACCAAGTACCAAGCCTTACTGTACTAATTTTCATAGTTGTATTGGTTTTCCATGTAACCTTTCATCCCCAATTTCACCCCCTTTAAGAATTATTTTTGTAACAAAAAGTAGCCTATGTTTTTATCCTGTAGGGCTAGCACGACGAGCGCAACTAGCGTGAGTGCGACATAAAGCTCGAGATAATGCTATTCTCGCACAAAGATCTCGCGCTTTATATCGCTCTCGCGCAAGTCGCGCCTTAACGTGCTAGCTCTACTCATACCAAATCTAAATCTACCTCTATACCAAAATTCATCAAAATTGGTTCAGCGGTTTAGGCGTGAAAACGTAACGACAGAGTCACTTTCGGATTTATAATATTAGTTTGGATATCACATGTATATTAACACAGACAGATTAAAAATAGCATGTATCTAATTTTTTCATATCTACTCCTATTATTTTTACATCTTTTATCTTTTAACGGTTAACAGCGACAAGGTAATAAATTTTTACTTTGACAAAAGCGCAAATGGCGGTAAATCCTCTTTATCTTTCTGGTACTTTCCATTTCATGCTCGAAACAAAATACACGGAAACGGAACTCCCTTTTTGAAAAACAATCGAAAGTAGAACTTTCAAGTTGCAATAAAATAAGCAATAAATAACGGAATGTTAAACTGTGCACCAATGTGCATCTTTTGAATTTTCAAAGGGTCGAGAATTATAAGTGGTTCTGATACAGTAATTTTTACTGCACTTCTTTTGAGAAATGTGGACATTTCATGCTTTCTAAAACTGTAAGAATAAGAGTAACAATACATTTTACAACTTTTACTTTTAGTGTATTTACAAATACAAAAAATTGTTATTGTAACCAAATCGAAAAGAAATACAATACCTTTAAATAAAAAATAAGCTGTGGGACAATGGGCGGTCTTATCGCTTTAAGCGAATATTTACTATTATTATTATTTACTACTGTACTTTACGATTTTTTGTAGCTACATAGTTGTAGCGGACTGTAATAATGGGGTTCGGATGCTAACTAAAAGTGAGCAAGATCAAAGAAAATGTATTTACGGTTTATTACTTCTTTTTTTTATTTAAAAACAGAAACAAAGTATGAGATGTGCACGAGCACGCAGAAACACAAAACATTTACAATTTCAGTTTAAAAATAATCTGATAAACAATTATGTTAAATACAAAAATATTTGAAGTGACCGTTACAATTTACTACATTTGAACATATTTTCTAAAATGTAACGGGCTGCGTATATATCGAATACCTTCTTATTCGAAAAACAGTCATGATGTAGTCAGAGTAATGGTAAGGAGTGATAGGTCATCATGTAATAGTACTTAACAAAATTGTTTCTAATGGAAGGTTATCAATATAAAAATGAAATTATTTTATTTGACATTTATATGAATAATAAAACAAACATGTGCAATGGATCTGTGACTCAGCTACAGAGGACTGAAGTAATAGGCGTGCTGATGCGTGCTTAAGACCGCACTAAAAATGTATAAACACGCACACTCAATCAAAAACTATAATTAAGCTTATAAAATACTCAAAAACAACACAACACTCAAATCACAAAGTAAAGGAAAGGATTGCTTGTCAAATAGACCTAGTAAATTTTCGTCTGAACAACAGGTTAGCAATACAAAAACTCAATAAGAAGCAATAACATACAAGAGCTAGGTGGACAATAGCTACGTTTGTTCATTTAATACTATGGTACCCAAAGTGGTATATACCGATCCCCAGCGGACTCTAAACGACAAGGAGTCCATATCAACGAAATAATAAATTGGGGTTGCATGAAATGTAAGTGACGGTCTACGAAAGTGGATCCTATTTAGGCAGGCCGAGAATAATATTTTGGTTTTCCATAAATGGAAAATGGAAAAATTAACCTATGTAATTTAACATAAAGTTTTTCACTTTACCGTCAATCTTATGAAAGTGACTATGTGTCAGCTGTCAAAAAGACATGTTAAGTTGATACATTTGTAATATTCGATATTAGAAAAGCCCAACAGAAAAGATTGACAAGTAGTCTACGAAACAAAAAAGTTTGGGGACCTCTGATTTAATAATGGAGTACGAATGCTTAACTTAATGAAAAGCAGTTCAACGGACTGATATTCCGAAAATGATTCATTATGTTATGTATTATATAAATGCAATAATAAAATTCACACTTGTCTAGGTACAGTCGATGAGAACTGTATTGCTATAAATTAAATTTTGTATTAACAAATTTTGAACGATAGAGACATTAATAGCTTCACTTTCAAAAATAGCTGGAAAGACTCCAAAGAATTTTGTGCATTAATAACTGAAGAGTCCAAAGTTATTATCGTCAACTGTTTAAAGGAAACATAAATTCATATAATGAAAGTGAACCGCGAAATCCCGATCTTCAGATAATTAATTATACATATTGCTAGCTTCTAAGACCAACCAGCAAAAATACGTCATGATTTGCAATAAAAAACTACATAGGTAATTGGAACAAGATCTGTCATTAGTGATGTCCATAGACTTAAACCTACCAAATTAAAACGCTAATATTTTTTTCGTGTCATTGCCGTATTATTACTTCTTGAACTAGAACTTTTTAGTAGCAGTAGAGCTCCTTGTGAAAGAGTTCGTCCAGGTAAGTACTGCCACCTTAACTATTTCTGCCGCCAAAGAGTAGTGTGAGCATTACTGCGTTCCAGTTACGAAGGGCAAGGGAGCTGGTGAAATTACAGGCACATGGGACGCATGAACTTATGTCTTAGGATGTCGGGCGCAGTGACAGTACCTCTCAGATCTTTGTGATTTAAAGCTCTGACCTGCAACTGTTACGGGCAGGCGTTTCGCTTACCAAGGCGCACGACTTGTTTGTCCGTTCATCCCTAGACGAACTCCTTCGCAAGGAGCTCTACTGCAACTGAAATATATCTTATTTCTATAAAAATGTTTGCTACGTCTCCGCTAGCCAGCTAGAATGAAAGATTTCACGTTTTGTCATTGCTCTATCAATGAACCACCTTTGCATTATTTGTCTGTCAAATTATTTCGTGTTAATAAAATAGAGTTTAGATTAAGCTCGTTCTGTAAATCTTCAGTTGCAGAATATGCCAAGAGTTCTACGTCATCATCTTTCTGTGTGCGAGTGTCCGTTGCGTAAGCCGCACCTGTGGCAACATCCTTGTTTGCGCAACGTGTCACGCGCACCCCCCCTCCACACCCCTCACCATCCTTAAACTGCTGGCAGCCGTGCGAACTATTCAGCTCTTGCAGTGATGTCATTGGTTCTGTACTCAACGTAAGTAAGCTTGAACTATGAAGTCATATTGTGAGGTAATTTGAATAATTAGCTTTCAAGAATAAGTAGTAACGAATGGTACACGTGAGAAAATTCAAGATAGGAGAAAATCAAGTACCTAGTAACTGATTGAATCTGGTAGCTAAATTAGCAATAGGAGTACGCCAAGGCTAGCGCTATTATAACAACATCTATCTATCAAAATAATAACAACAGTTAATCGGATAAAACTAAATTTGTTAAAATTGGGCAAATGTATACCTATCACGGCAGCTATACTCCCGTTAACCTCACTTAAGATTGAAAGATATTCAGAAAAATTGTAAATTATCAAAAACTATTATTAAAATTTTATTACGCCTAATAATAAAAGGACTATTGCATATCACGTGTACAAAATATTGGATTTGAACTCTAGATATCAATCTCTATACAACCTTGGCCTTGCGGTACGCGCGTGACGTTTGACGTCAGCCGTCAACTGACACCTGTTAACTGATGTGACGTCACAGGACTGGCAGGGTTGTAACAAAGCGCTAGTGAATTCAACAATGAATGGATTTTGTAAGAGTTTATGCGAAAAGGATAAAGTTAAAAAGAATTAAAAGTTTACTTGTAACAGGTATTTGTACTTATACTCAGAGGTAATTTGAAAAAAAAATCTAGAAATGGCTAACAAAAGCAAAACCCTAAGCATTTGTCATTTTCACTTGACTAACTTCACTAGCAAGAGTGCCAGTACTATAGCTACTATGGATAATCCTCGAGCAGGCTATGTAATGGTACAACTACTTAAAAAAGATCTTGTTAAAAAAGTTGGAATTAGATGAACCCTAATTTGACGGATTGCATTTGTGAAATAAAAACAGACGAAGATGACGGACAGACGTCTCATAAACATGATTGATAACTTACATTGTTGTTATGAAAGGTTTCTTGGTGCTACTTAATCGGATAATAATCAAGTTATCTAGGATCTCCGAGCATCATTACGTGATACGGACTCATCAACAAAATTATTTCTAAATATTATTTCAATACTTCGATTCTGACATTTCTATTCAAGTCGAGAAGTCAGATCTGGCGAATGCGCCGCGGACACGACACAATTACTGTCAAAAAAGTAATCGACCAACTCAAAACACAAGTCAAGTATGAAGCTTCGGTCGCATCGTGCGTCTTTTAATTTGACAGTAATTGTTTCGGCTAGGTTTCGGACGGAGAACGAGGGTAGACCCCCTGATAACAGAAGGTAAAACTCGTTTAAAAAGTTTAGTACTTCATTGTACAACATTAATGACGACAAATAACGGTGATGGTGGCATCTGATACTGGCTTGTCAAATAGCTCTATTTCAGATAATGAAAACCTAAAACATTTATAACCATAGACAAAAATTCACGCAAGGTGAACCGTCTATTTCCGCAAATCCAATGACGTTCCTTATACGATAATTATTATACGCCAATATACTTAAAAATAAACAAGCAAAAGCAAGGTAGTTTATTTCGGAATGCGGAATGACATCAAATGACGAAATTAAAAAGTATTTCTAAACTAAATTTAAATGAAATACTTAAGTAGAAATTACTGATAATTAAATTACACTCAACGAAAGCTTTATCACCAAAAGTGGTTCAATTTACAACAAAAAGAATAGTAAGTACAGTACAAGTATGTACATCGGCAGATTTTAAAACGTAGTAAACTGACATTTTACTTAACCTCTTTGACACGTAATAACCCGTAAAGAGGACATCTGTCGGCGCGCACGCGCAGCTGGCTTCAAGGTTGATTCGCAGTCGGTAGTCGCAGGACAATTTGTAAACGGCTGTCTTATTATAGGATATGATAAGAAAAAGTGTAGCAAACAAGTATGTATTCTTAATTATTTACCTTCTCTCTTTTCAAAGTAATCAAGAAATTTTAAATTATATTCTTAATTAAATAGACAAAACACTTCTTAAATGAAATAAGGACGAACGAATACGTCAAGTCATTTATTTAAACTTATCTTTCGTTACAACTGACAATAACAAAAAACCATTAACTAACATTAAACGTCACGTGAAACTATTAAGGTTTTCGGTTATCTTCTTCAGTCTTTATTGTATCTATTGGCAAGTCTATTGCTTCGTGTAAATTTTCTTCCGTCATTGGTTCCTCTTTAATATTTAGTACTTTAACTAATTCATTAGGTATATCTTTAGATTCTGACGTATTAACCTCTATTTCCGGAAATATCGATATTGAAGGTAAAACGCTTATTTTAAATTGTAATAAATCTGTTTGCACTTTTTTAGAGCTCTTGATTTGAATCGAATCTCCACATTTTGTCTTCCTCGTTTTCGATATTACCTCAGGTTGACTATCAGATTTACTATATGCTTTGTCAGCTGTCTTTAATACTTTGATTTGCAAATCATGAAACTTTCCCGATGGTTCTAAATTGTGTGCTGAAGCTTGTTCGTCGAAATGGGCTGGCGATGTCGTGCTAACTCCAGAGACACTAGTAATCGTTTGAGTAACATTAACTGCGCCCTTTGGTTTTGAACTTTCGGTATTTTTAATATATTTAGAGATTATTATGGGGACTAATTTTTTGGTAGTAACTGGTGTGGAAACTGCCTGATTCATGAAATTAGAAACTGGTAAACCACGCGTCGTCGAAAGCAATAGTTGACTGATTGTTGTTGCGACATTTTTAGTAGAACTAGAGCTAAACTGTATAAACTCGGGTTTTACAAAAACTGCAGAACCTCTATCACGCTTTCCAAAATGTTCATAATCAAACTTTAGAATACCCGTCCGAGTTTCATGTATATTTAAAAGCCTTCCTTCATGAGAAGGGTTGTTTTCGTCCAATGGTTTTGTATCTTGATTAAACGTTATTCTAAATTGCATCGGGTTTGGTGGATAAATTCCACACGAGACAAATCCTTTCGCGCAGCGGTGCGCTTCATTTGCCCCTTTAAATGATGTAATATAAAACCGCACTAAATCACGCACAGTTATATTCTTTCCAGGATTATTAAGAAGATAACGAGATGCCTCTTCTTGACAAGTTTTCCTTAACAATTTGTTGAGTGACTGTTCTAAAGGATGCATTCTTTTTGCCGTGTGAGGAGGCAGGACGTGAAGCTTAATGAAATGTTTCTGGCAATACTGATAAGCAGATATACTGACATGCCACATACTATTGTCCAGAATCAGCACTACAACTTTATGCGCAGACGGTTTGGCGAAATCTTTAAAGTGATGTAGCCATTCGACAAATATTTCTGCTGTCAATCTGTTTGAGGGCGTTTCACATGCGACCATACCAGGTTCTAAGTGTTCGATGAATTTACGTACTTCATTCTTTTTAGCGACGAAAAATGGCGGCACATATCGACCTTCAGCATTTGCCGAGTTTATAACGACTAGCTGAGGAGCGTTTTCATCCACATAGTAATTTTTGCCGTTTACGCAAATTATTGATTTAGACGTGGTTTTCACTATGCCTATACTAATTTCATCAATGTCGTAAATGTTACTCGGTACTATTTTAAGTTTAGTAATATCATCTCCAAAATCATCAAAAAATGCTTTCGTTTCAGACAATGTGTAATTCGTAGTGACTCCTTGTAAGGTGCGGTTGTAAAAGTACTGGTTACAAATAAAACGAGCAAAGCAAATGTGCGACTTAATAAATGTTTGAAAGTCAGTCAATTTGACTATCTCGTATTCAAACATTAGTTGCTTCAATTTGGAAGCTGTGATCCAATAAAAAGTTACACACAGATTCATGACAATCTCCTGTAATGTGCCTGCTTCCGGTGGTCGTAGAGTAGGAAGACCTTGCTGTTTTGCAAGCTGCACATGCCGTTGTAGCGTAGGTCTGGGAATGTTGAAGCTATCGGCTACATGCTTCGTTAAGAACTTTTTATTAACAACATGATCCACGGCAGTTTTCAAGAGCTCCTCTGAGTATTTGGACTTTTTTGGTTTCCTGGATCTCTTGAGCATCTGAAATTTAATTAAAGTAATAACTTTACTTAGAATTCTATTATTATATTAATTTTACAAACATTTTACAAAATATTACGATATAACTGGATTAACTCAAATATCAACGAGAGTCGTTTGAAAAAAAGTAATATGAAAATTTGATATTATGATTTTTCGAATAGCGCTTGACACTTGAACGAAGCAGAGTTATAGATGTTTTCCCCTCTAAAGTTTGACGAAATCAACTTTTTTAAATAGAAGCAGCAATTTATTAACCGGGAATGAATTATAAATTTTGTTATAGACAAAAACAACAATGTCTATTTATTTTGACACAGATCACAGAAGGCATCATTGATCACATAATCGACGTATGTATGTCTTCCTGGTACAATATCGACTTGCTTATTTTTATTTATGATTGTCTTTCCTGTAAAAAGGCAGATGGATATCGGCGGTAACAATAAATCATTGATTTCAACTTGTTTTTAATTTGATTTAGCTTCGCTCAACTCAGCAATTGTTCTAAGAACAATAAATATATCTAATGGTTTCTTAGTCAGATTAGATTAGATACGGTTGCCTATATGGAAGCGCCAGGTTCTCCCAGATATAGTTCATGTAAAAACCTCTTTGTGACGAAACGCCTGAATACAATTTTTTAATAGCGAACACATCAACTTTGTGATACGGTTGTTTAAAAAAAACAATATTCGTCTGTATTTCTATGTTAGTACAAATATTTCCTTTTACAAACAAAATCCCTGACGCGCGGAGCGCGGGACAGCTCCAACAGCATCCTACAAATTGTAGCTGGTAGAATTACCTCTCGTATGTAGCAATGGCTCATGAGGAAGGTGATTTGAATATATATATTCTTATTATATATATCTACTAACACTAATTTATAAACACTTTTCCTATTATTATTAAAAAAAAATCTATCCATCTTTTAGTCTATAATCATAAGTATTGTCATCACTGAAAACACTGATTTCTGTGAGAACTGTTTCGCGATGTCTTTGAAATGATGCAGCCAATAAGATTCGTATGAAATGATCGTAACAACAGCTTCTAAATATATATAAGGCATGTAAATTGAATTGCTACTGTCAGAAACATTACGTCTTTATAATGATAGTAATTGATATTTAATTCTAAAAATACCAACAAGATGCAACCAACTAGATTGACAAGGAAGATTTTTTGGATTCCAGTTCTTATCATTGAATCGAATTTTTCTATTGTAGTCACAAAAATTCGAAGGACCAGACATCCTGGTGTTAATGGATAACGTTTATGATTTTTGGTGCAGCTTACTGTTGATTAGTTCAAATACGTTAAAGGTTTCTCTAAGGTAGTAAGGCTATTAGTATGAACTGCGTGTTCAACAAACTTTCTCATGCAGATCATAGAGGTTTTTCTATTTTCGCTATTTAGATTGCGTATATGAGTCGTATAACTAGTTATGTTTAAACCTTCAGAACTGTCCTGCAGAGCTTAAAAAAAGTATGTTTTTCTTTTGTAGCTTTTGGCTTCTGTCCCACTGAAGACAATTTTGTCTTTGTCCGGGTTGAAAGATACACGGTATGTGACAAATTATACTAGAAACGCACTCAAACAACAATGGTCGGTTGCACAATCCATCTGACAAACACAAAACACGGAATAATTTGACTTGACTAAGTACTTTATATGAAAACCTCAAAAACATGCAGGGTAAATAATAAATATTACAGATATATGTTATTTTGTACAATATATTTATATAGAATACGGAGAAGAGGAGAAAAAATAAGTTTAAGGGGAGAAAGAATACTATAAAAATTTGCAGGACGAGGGATATATTCTGGAAGATCATAAATAGAGAAACAGGATACAGTAAACAGTTAAAAATATAAAGTATGTTCAATATATTAAAACACCACTATGCAAACACTGTATATTATGTAACATCAAATAGATATCAGGTATAATATAATTTTTTTTATTTAACTTTTTAATCCCTTTTTTACTAATTGACAAATGTTCTCGACCCGACGAATCTATGTTCACAATGTGTGGTAAATAACTTTAATTAATTAATTAGGAGAAAATAAAGAGTCTATTACGAAAAAACGTTGTTTGCGTAAAAATTCTAATATAGGGTTATCAACTTATAATTAATTTTATATAGGCCATATTTATATGTAATATCAGTCAATCACCGAATGTTCGCCTTTAATTTCGGTTTTTATAACTACATCTTCCTCGTACATTATGAACTTGCTTATACCCTTTTTGTTTGTAATAGACCGTTCTTTACTACAACGTGAGGTATTTTCAGTATATATATGCAATTTCCATAAAGGATCAGGGCTAATAGATATAGGCGGTAAGATTTTCTTTTCCAATTGAGGTTTATCAGTTTGCGTATATGCTGAGACCATTTGTTTTAATTTTAGCGTACTCGATAGTATTTTCTGATTCTGTTGCGCACAAGTCAGTAGCATGGAGTTCTTTTTAAAAATCTGTTTATTTACTCGATGCTGCGTCGATTGACTGTCCATGGAAGTGTCTAATTCTCTTTTAATATGGCCCAAGTGCCGATCTGACTCCAATTTTGATACGTCTCCAAATTTCGGATTCAATCCAACCACTGTCAATCTTTTCATACCTGGATTTACAGTGTGTTTAAAACGCACAATGCAGTTGATGTACCAAACGTCACCAATTTGCGACCAGTGGAGCTCCTTTGATATATTACTTTTGATCGCCTTAACAAATTTATTTTCATCAGGAGGATAGATTCCTACAGTTTGAAATGCCTGAGCACAATTTTTAACAACTGACGATCTGACGTTATAACTTGCTTTAGTGTAAAAGCGTACGATATTAGCAATTTCGATATTGGCGTTAGTAAAAATATTCTCCTTCACATAATTTTCAGCATCCTGCTGACAAGCTAATCTCATTGGATCGTGAAATAATACTTCCAATGGGTACATTCTAACCCAAGTATGAGGAGGTAATACTAAAAGTCGTATGAAGTGTTTCTGGCAATACCTATAAGCATCTAAACTCACATGATAGTAATTGTTATCCATTACTAAAAATACCGGTTTTTGTGCAGACGGTTTCGCAAAATCTTTGAAATGACGCAACCAATTCGCAAATGTTTCCTCGTCTATGTCATCAGATTCAGTCACACAGACTGTCATTTCTGGGCCGCAATTTTCTATTACTGTGGACAAGTGTTTTCTTTTTGTCACAAAGAACGGTGGTACGATACTTCCCCTGGCATTAACAGCGTTAATGACTGACAACAACGGTTCTTCGTCATGTAGTTTTTGTGCAAGGCTAGCCATTATCTCCTCATTATCACCGCAAGCTACAAAAATGCCAATTTCATCTACATTGTAAATTTCATCTGGGTTGTACTGGTCCAAGTTGACTAGATCAGACAACATATTCATAAAGCTCGTAACTTCTTTCGGTAAGGTGTAATGCATTAACGCCATCGGTAATTCCCGGCTCGTAACACTCGTTGAGATTAACTCTTTATTTACGTCAATATATTTTCTCGTCCAAACCGGATCCACTGCCCGATTTTCATAATGTTTATTAGGCAAAAATATATTATTCAAAATTGCATAGTCAAATAGTAACCGTTGAAAACTTGATCGCGAAATCCAATGGAAAGTTTTGCAAATATTTATTGCAAGGTCCAATAATTCTCTATCATTGATTAAGATGGCGCACACTTTGGTGCACATTATGGGTATCATAAAATGCACGTTAATTGATAATAATCATAAGTTCTATGCGTAATTCTCCCGTGAATGTAGATTCGAATATCTGAAAAAAAAAAAATTAAATAAAAAATTAAATTACCAGACCATAGAAATACACTAAAACAATAAATGGAAAGAACAGTGTTATGCAATTTAATTTTATAGTTTTTAACCGACTTCAAAAAGGAGGAGGTTCTCAATTCGACTATATTTTTTTTGTATATTACGTGATAACTCGGTTACATGATTTTGTTGGAAAGAGGGTACCTCGGTAATGGTCCCATTTCTAGAAAATATGCCACCGCTTTAGTTGTAAACCGCAAGGGTTGTAAACTAGGGGATGAATGACTTTTGAGGTCGGTTTTTTAGTACTCCGTACTGATGAGTTATGCATAACCAATTAAAGGTGGTCAGGTATTGAAATTTTCTATTTAACTTTTTTCTAGCATCGACACGACAAGATGCGCTTTTAGATGCTAAATTCAATGACAAGAAAATCGACTCATTATTGCACTTACTACCGTAGGGGTTATTTTGTGTGCAGGCCACAAAGTTTAGCAACGCGATAGTCGTTCGTTACAGCTTGCTTGTTTTTGTCAACCAACGGCGTTTAAGGGTTATAACATATTTTTCTCGTAAACAAAAGATTTTCACAAAAAAAGGGTCATTAAAACAAGGCAAGGGGCTAGCTACAATCTCTGCTTGCGAACAATTCTGTTTTGGGACGCGAAGGCTTCAACTTTACTGATGGTACAAAAAGTAAATCACAAAAACTGGCTACGTTCTTGTAACAACTACAAACCCTACAACGATAATTTATAATTTTTATTTCACCGTTTTCTCGTAGTCCTATTAATTTGTCCCACTAGTGGGACCTCGAGGGAGAATTATTTCTCGTGGTCCCACTACCATTTCTCTACTCCCTGTATAACATTAAAGTTGAATTCAATTCATACGACGGTTATAGAAATATCAAATTAAAATTAATTGCAACAGCAGACAAGGCGTTAAGCATCTTCAAATCATCACCAGGAAGAGATGCCGGTAGCGGCGGGTGGCGATGAGGCAAAAATTAACTGCCGCAGCTAGATACACAAAGTTTAACTACAAATAGGAACACAATGTAAATAAAGCTAAGTAGAATTTGTCCATTGTAATATGCAAAACATAATTATTTTTGATTGTTTTATGGGTGTACAAAAAAGAAGAAAACAAAATCTGTTATTTGTCATGTAGAAAAATAAAAAAATAAGCTAGAAAAAAAGTTACGGAAATGTAGTTCTAACTCAAAACATTAAAACGAGATTCTAAATATACATTTACATTAGTATTTAAGAAAAAAAAGCTACGAAAGTTATTGATCGTGTGTCACGTGTAAGGTCGTAAGTACGGAACCGTAACTCCTATTTTTCTTTATGTTTATGACAAGACCGTGGTACCTACAGATATTATATTATTATTTATCAGCAATGGGACAAAAGAGCGGTCGTTTGAAACAAAGAGATATCATTCAAAACTAAAATTTAGTATTAAAACTAAAGACTAAAATTTAGTCTCTATGCTCGCTAGCTTAGTACTCAATTTTGCGGATTAAAAAAATCATCGTCATCATAATCATCAGCCTATTCCAGTCCATTGCTGCACATAGGCTCCCAACGTGCGCTATTTTGTCCTGTACCGAATAAAAAGAATAATAAGGGTGAATCTATAACTTTCGTCACAGTTGTATGCGCTTCCCGGTAGTAGGTAAAGACCCAACGTCTTGTGGTTACCAGTTATGAAAAAAAAAAAAATTGTATATGTACATCCTATACAAAGGACGGCAAGAAACGAAAAAATTAAATACATTTTTCTTTCATTGTTTTTAAGGAATTAAAAAAAGAAAAATATATTCGATTTATAATTTTATTTCTCTGTAAACATTTTAATTGAAAATATTAGGAAAATTCGAAAAGCGAAAGCAAGTGCATTTTTAAGGCTCCGGAATAATAAAAGGTAAATAAAAGAGGCCAGTGCGAATAGGACTCGACTCAACTGCGAATAGGAGCACTGAGAGCGTGTTATGACACTGTAAGGGAGACACAAGACACGCAATGACATATGATATAGATTTTCAGTTCCAAACTCTATAAAGAAGAGATGACACAAAAAACTTTCTCAATGAATATAAATCTTAAGTAAGAGTCCTTGCGTGTCACGTAAAGCACGGAACCTTCGCTGCGCAGATTCTACACGCCTTGCCAGTTCTATTTAAACATATATGTGGCTGAACATTAAGGATTTTAGTAAATGAGATAACACACATTTAGATATAGGGTATTTGAAATTTGTAGAATTAATAAATTGCATAGTATAAAGGTTTAGATAATTGACTAAAAGTAAATAAACTTCAACTGTCACTTGGTGAACCGTTAAATTACAATATTTAGTAGTGAGTTTCATACGTCGTATTACTGCTGTATTCTTTAATTTGGTCGCATGTTATTAGCTGTCATCTTTTTAAAGGCTGGATTTTAGGTTGCTTATCGTAGGAAACGTGTGTTACTTGTTATTATTATTAAATATCTTTAATTAAATATTCTGTTTATATTATATATTTAGTACTATTGGAAAAGGTACTTCGAAATGTTGTCTAGTATCTAAAAATATTATCATATATTTAGAATCATTTTTTATAAGTTCATTATAATTTACAAGAAGTAACAAGGTAATGCCTCATAAAATACCTCATTGGGGTTTGTTTACATTTAGTTAATTACCTATAGCTTTGTATAGTTCGCATACAAATTGTATTGTATGTAGTTGTGCAACCACAACTTACGTTCTCTGCGTGAAGCGCTCGCGCAAATCATCTCACGATAGATTGGTTACTTCAACAAATCAAAGTATAACCAGTTTAACTCGATACCCACGTCGGAACCACGACGCAATAGTGGACCTTGTGGGATTAATTCTACGCAGTGGACGCCCTTAAAAGTCCCAGCGTTGTGCACATGAAGCCTACAGTCTAGTAACTTGGCTCAATATGAGTTAGGGACACGCATTGTTAGACATTCGTGAACCCTGTCCACCATACAAGTACCATAAAAATCATCACCATGAAATTAAAAATCTTATAAAGTGAACCGGGTGTATCACAATATTTTGTGTCGTGATGCTACTGGGGTAAACTAGTACCTGTTGTTCAATCAATGGTATCGGTTTATGGCACAAGTGATTCAGACGGGATATAGTAAGAGATTATCATTAACTAAGCTGCGCATGATTGGAAAGGACCTAGAAGTGAAGCAACCCCAGGTGGAGGGCCGAATCCAGGTTTAAAGTGTGAAGCAAAGTGGCAAGCGACCTTCTAATTACATAAACCAGTATAATCGTAATCAAAGTAATCGTTATACTGGACATACAGGGACTAAAACCTATGCACCTTTAATAGCACAAACAAATTGTTATTTGAAAATTGAACCTTATGGCTAACCGATACGGCAATCGATATGCGGAATAGTTTTGTTTATGTATTTTGAACGCACACGTTTATATGTAACATGATAAGAAACGATGAATAACGAGCGACGTTGCCTGACCGCGTCTAACGAGAAGCAGCGAAAATATAATGCCGTAGGATTAATAAACAGATACCACAATTACGTTACCTCGATGTGGAAATGTCAACATACAATATAACAAAGTGATTACAATTAAACATAAAAGAAAATATCTATTCTTACCGTTGTAAGTGAAATTGCGCGCGACGTAACTTCCTCTCGTGACAGTCTAATGGGTACTGAGCGCGCGGGGCGGCGGGGCGAGGCGACGCGAATAGAGGGCGCGGGGAGGTTGCTCAGCCTGCCCCGCGCTGTTGCCGTACAGTGCAAGACAGGCAATAACAAATTCTTAAATAAGAATACCTACCTCTTTGTTTAATCGAAATGAATTTGTTCTAATTGTCATTTTTTTATAATACATTCATAGTTTAGATAAGAAATAAGTTGTAGGCCTCAATACTTTTAAAGCAAAAGAATATTAATTAATTATAGTCGTAAAAATAGTTCATCAAGTAACAACCTAAATAAAATCAAATAAAATACATCGATCTTTCCCAGAAATCGAACATGGGACCTCTGCGTGGCAGTTTGGCATCGTAACCGTTCAGTCACGGAGGCAGTTATTATTACTTTATCAGTAGCAGTAGATAAAAATGAAAGTGTGTGTTGAACAACGGTCACCATACCTATTTGTGAGGTCAAGCAGTATTGTGCTCATTACTGCGTTCCGGTTCGGAAGGCTAAGGGTTCTGGTGAGATTACATAATATACCATATACGGGACTTTTCAACTTTGTGTCCCAGCGTGATAAGCGCAGTGGCAGCGCCCTTCGATCTTTGCGGTTTGAAGTTGTGAGTGGCAGTGGATCTATTGTGGGTAGGCGTCACATTTACTACCAGGCGCAAGACTTGTTCGTTATGTTACTTAGCATCACAAAAAAATCATACGATATTTATCCAAATATCCAATATATGTAATTGTTTCGTTACTTCAATCTTAATAATTATAACATATATATTTTAAAAAAACTGACCCCAATAGCCACCTGTTTGCCAAGTTTTCTTGAAATCGGTCAAAGGAAAGTGTGCGAAACCTGATTCATCTCCTAGCTTGCTACCTTTAGAGGCGAAATATTTTCTTCAAATTTAAATGGGACCAATATTGAGGCACCCTATTTCCATCAAAAAAGAATCTTCAAAATGGGTTCACAAGTGCCGGGGTAATCGTGTAACATACATAAAAAAATACAATCTAATTGAGAACCTCTCTCTTTTTCGAAGTCGGTTAAAAAAGTTATTTTCAAAAATTTAAACAATGTAAAAAAACTTAAAGATAAAGAGCATCTCAATAATATTAATTATGACGACCTCAATTGCCCAACGGATTGCACTTAGGCTCTGGATAAGGAAATTTTCGGTTTCGATTCCCGTTGCGACCAATTTGATAAATGAACTATACTAAATTGATACTGATCTGGGTGTTCTGGGTCCCTGGAGTGAACTCCGTTGCTCTGGTATTCAATTTGAGATTATTAACATAGTCATTATTCTCCGGCTTCCATACAATTCTAATCACTTGGAAGCAATGTATTGTACACAAGCATAATATTCTAAGATTATGACAAAATACAGGGCACAAACGTGTACAACTGACAGATGGCCTATTTCTTACTTTAAATGTATGTGTGAGTTCCACGGCCATCTCGATAAATAATATAGGTATATAAGATAGCTAATATATTAGGTAATAACATTAATGACGAACACGTAACTTGCAGCTATTTTCATACATTAATTACGACTACTTTCACTCGTAGGGCTGTTTACAAGGCAGTAATTGATATTTTAGGTATTACCCTGTTCATAACATATAAATACACACGCCAAAATTAGACATAGCCACAGATGAAGACATCATTCTACTTACTTATTTCCGTCTTAATTTATTAGCTCACATCTTGTTAAGGCTGTATAAAGCCTTAAGAAGATATCAGACAATTATATTATATAATATAATATTACACAATTATATAATATTTCATAATTATTTTAACAAAGATCGAACACAAAATACAGAACACAACCGACTGGATTCGAACCAACATTTTCTCGTTTTTTGTAATATCTAGTGACGGGACGAACAAGTCGTGCCATCAGGCGGTAAGCTACACACCTGTACATAACAGTTGCAGTGCCGCTCAGAGCTTTAAATCGCAAAGATCTTAGGGGCACTGCCACTGCGACATAAGTTGACAAGTCCCATGTGCCTGTAATTTCACCAGCACCCTTACCATTCAAAACCGGAACACAGTCATGCTGACATTACTACTTGGCGGCAGAAATAGGTACCGTCTTACCCTGGACGAACTCTTCCACAAGGAGCTCTATTGCTACTAAAAAACGTAATGCCAACTATGCCACGGAACGAACCAGCGGACAAACTAGTGTAGTAATTTCACAAACAACTAATTGAATATCACGGCGGTGAAACATCCTGACATTTAATAAATTTAATTACAATATATTTCATAGTCAAACATTGAGAACCCCAGTTCTAGTAGCGCAGAATAATAAAGCTATTTCATATATTTGGGCCGAGTACGGGCCTTTTGTTACATATCATACATTTGCTATGCAACAGCGGTTTCAGAGCGGTCTCTATAGTAAAAGTTGTTTGGTTTCATGTACGGAAATTGCCCTTAAAAGTATGTCAGATAATAAATAAGGACCTTACATAATTTACCGGTTGACTGAGCACATTTTTTAATTCGCAAATTTTAGCTTATTTTTTTTGCTAAATTCTTTGTAATTCTGAATACGATAACTAGCTGAAATAAACTCGGACCTTATAGTTACATCCTGTGTAGATACCAGTGGCAAAGGGTAGATATTTGAAAAACTTAAGCCGATAAAGGAGATATAGCAAATGCTACACTACTACTCACATACTACACACACATTTGTCATTCCAAATTTGATTATGGAAAACGTGTTTCATAGACTCGCCCCTGAAAAGAAGGTGCGTGGGTGGTATATAAATATATATATAACTAGATACTTGTTTGGTAGAATTGCAATTACGTTACGTAATTGCAATTAATCCGAATAATGGAATGACCTGTTTCCTAATGATAGAGGGGCACGGGCTTATCTCAATCATTATCGAAGTTCAGACGAAAAGTGCTCACAATGGCCTTTGGGAAAGCTTTTCCTGGATGTAGATTTCTTAACATTTGTATCTTATGTGATGTTTAATTATCGTTTTTCTCAGGCGTGTGTATTACGAGCTACGGCAGAATATCACCAAAACGTACTTTATAGGCCTTTTTTTTTTTTTTTGACGGGGGGGAAATCTTTATGGATACCCCTGAGCCCAGGGAGACTCAGGGGTTATGTGGGGACTCTCCCTCCACACTGGAAGGAGAGTCTTTATAGGCCTGCCCGTTTGACATGTTTTTATTAGTGCGCGTTTCCATTATGTCGTGACGACAGATAGTCGTTCAGTTTAAAGTGTCGTGTCTTGTATATTTAACCTTCCAGCGGTCGCACGCGGTTTCAGAGACGGCAGCGACCTTATTTTAGTAATTTTACAAAAACTGTAAACAATAAACGGTTGCGCGGCCATGATATCATCGAGGGGGTGTGAGGTTCTTAGTAGCCCTGTGACATTTGTCGTAAGCGCACATGTGTCTTTATTTGTGTTTGCGGTCTCAGATTCCGCGCATGGCCGGTCGTGTTCCAGAAAAATTCATGGAATGATAAAAAATTTTGAATTTTTATAGACTGTTCAACTAAGAACAAATTTAAAAAAATAATAAGTAAATAATATTTTTTATTTTCATTTATATAGATAAGACTTTTTTAGCATGTGCTACACAACGTCCTGAAAATATTAATTTGTCTTATCATATTGAACGCTAAAAACTGGCGATCTCACAGACCGCACGCGACTGCTTATGTTCGGAGCAAGGACGCGACCACTGGAAGTTTAAATGAAGTTGTTCACACATAGAACAACACGATTAATTGACACGACTGATAGTCGTGATATGGGAACAGGCTAGACGCGACAGTCGTCTAACGATAAATAAAACGTTACGACATAATGGGATCGCGCCTTATTATTATCGAACAAACACAAACAAAAATTCCTTCGATCCTACACTACACTGACACCGGACTACACTGTGGCTACGTTGTGGCAACAGAAGCTGGTTCGTGTTTAATCAATTAATAATTATAAATAAAAGAATCAATAATAATAAACTAATGGAGAAAGTTCACAAAAAATATATGAATAGCAGTAAAAACACCATAATTAATAAAAGCTGCACGTGGAAGAAGGCTCACAACCTTTGGAAAACGTGTGAAGTCCCAGGCCCGCGTTGTGCCATCGTAGCAGACTATGGCATAAGCCCTCGCCTGAGAGAAGACCCGTGCCCAGCATTGGGACGTATAAATGGGACGCTGTTGTTGATTCAATAAAAATAAATAATGTTTTGTTTTATTATTAATTTGTATTTTCTTTGTATTATTATACTGCATGTCATAGTTTTTAAATATTTTGTGCTATACGCTATAATTTATTGATTCCAACAAGAGTGATCGAAGGTCAATTGATTTATTCTAAATAAATTTCTATGTCCGATGTTGAATAAATATTGATACTTTCGTTTCAGAGGCGTATTATAAATTATAGTATACATAACACGTCGCATTTAGCATGAAACGACGTAACCTACAGTTATAATATTTATTTACATAACAGAATTTCAATTGTATGTGCACGTTCCGTCCTTAAAGGGAAGATATAAGAATCTCCTAATTCAAGTTAATGGGATTTACAGTGTCTATAGATACTAAAATCAGGGGATAATGAAAGGAAATGTAGCTCGTGAGATATCTGAAGTAGGCAAAGTCTTTCTATTTCGAGCAAAGCCTGTTTGATGGCAAGTTGCAAAATGTCCTCTATAAATAAAGATTAATAGTCATGCAGAAGTTTCAAGGTAAAGTCAAGGGTCAAGAACGCCTTTAGCTTTATTTGAGATCCAAAACTTTTTAGGGCAGTACGTTCGCGAACATTTGTTAGTTAGTTTTGTTATTTGCGATGATATTCTACTATACACTGATCTTCGTCATGTTTGACATTGGATAAGTTACAATTAGGCACTACAGAAACTTTGAACAGTTGCTGCGAAATAGAGGCAATAAATCCACATAACGCAGCTCTTGTCCTTACGAGTATTTCAAGCACGTCGCAAGTTAGAACATCATCAGTATGCGGCGTGCGCTCGTGTCGGCAGCGGCATCGGCATGCGCAAAACGTAGCCACACTACGTCATGAGAGTAGAGGAGCCTGCCCGGCACAGGGACGCAGTCAGCTGGGATAATATACTGTGTGGACTGTTACATACCACACTGTAACAGACGTCATTCACTCCAGTACAAAGCTGGGGGCATTAAGATCGGATAACGGCACGTTATCCATTACACTTAGGATATAAATTCAACTCCACGCCACGATAAAAAGGTCTGACGTACTCAGCGTATAGCCCGATAGGTTATTTCATTGTTTGTGAGTAGACTTGCAAAAGTTATATAAATAATTGTTATCAAGGAACAAAATTTGGAGTATGTTATTTTGGTAATTAGAGCCAAACTGATTGTAATTACATTAATAAATACTTTATTGCACTATAAATAATAAGTTACATTATGAATTTATTGTTGACTACAACACACAAAATAAATTTTGTACAATACAAATAGTTAAATTGAAAATGTTTAGTTTTTTTATATTTCAAGTTTATGTGAAATATACCTTCAGATATTTCGAGCATTAATACTTTTTGCTTAATCTGGACGTAAAAAATCCATAGTGCGATAATCTAATGAAAAAGCTCTTGGGCATAATTTAGGACATTACGAGCGACTTTGCCTGCATGTCATGACACTGTTTACAAGCAAATGTGATGAAAAGATGTGTGTCACTGAGTGGCACTTCAACTTCTATGGACAGGCATGACGCACGACGTGTTCGTCCCGTCACTTGATATAATAAAAAAAGATTATAATAATAAGTAATCCCTTTCGACTGTATATCATATAGCATGCGATAGATTTAAAAACAATGAACAGGAAATAAGAAAACCGTGAGAAAAATCAACCTCAACTTAGCGTAATGTAAACGTCGATAAAAGTGATTTAGATTCGGTCCATAAATCTGAATCAAACGTTGAGAATCGAACGATGAAAATGATTCATGATTGCAACGAGGCCAACATCCGGGAGAGGTTTACACAGGTCGACGTATAAATAATGAATTAACCGAATGTTTCCAATACCTACAGCACACATTCGGAGGCGTGTGATATAGATTAGTTCATGTTATGTTATGTCACGATGGCTGACGCACGAATTTGGGGTTTTCATGTGCATTGCTGAATTGTCGTGACGAAACAATTTCAGCAATTGCGCAAATGTATACATGCACTTAAGTAAAATTTACAACTAATTTTTAACAATAGGTTTGAAACCCCTCACTCCTTAACATCTCTCTTTTTCTACATTTGCGTCATTTGTCAATGCATGCACATGATTCGATGCATACGGCAGTATACTTCACAAGGATATAATAATTGTTTAACGAAAAAGTTGTGAACACCCAGTTTGTATTGTCTCGCTAAAATGCGCTCAAACACGCATGACGCAAAACAGCAATGTTTAGAAATATTTGCCTCTTCTCACGTAAACAAACAGCGCGGTCTTTACCCTCTATGTGCCACATCTTGCCGCACCCAAGTTTTGACAGAACATTTTTAATATTGATGAATAATACTGTTCGAACAGTATGATTCATCAGCCAAGTCTGGAATAGAACACACATTCTACCGTCAATAATTCCCACGCTAGTTATAAACAAACTATAAACGATGACTGATTAGTGATGAGGAATGATACTAACTTCTTAAATATCGACACTATGAAACCGAGAGTATATTACAACATCATAGAGGTGCATATTTATATAGTGCGGCAGTTCGCGTGGGAGGCGGATGCGTTTGGACAGTAATAAAAGAGTAAAATAGCACTGATGTTACCACAATAAATTGTAAAGATACGTATACCGTGAAACGCAAATAAATTAATAACGTTAGAAGGTACATATTATCGAATCAGTGCTTTATTTCCTAGGCAATGGGATGATGGGTGATCAAGAGACACAGACCATTTACCTATTGTCACTGCATACTACGTTTCGGTTTTGAAGGGTAGGGGTGCTAGTAAAATTACAGGCACAAAGAACTCGGTCAACTTATGTCTCAGGGCGAGACGGGCACCGTGGCACCATACCTTAGATCTTTGCGAATTAACTCTAAGCGGCACTGCAACTGGACAGGCGTGTCGCTTACCACCAGGCGCACGACTTGTTCGTCCCGTCACTTGGTATCATAAAAAAAGGTGATTGTGACGGATTTAACCGAAAACTAGTGAGTGGAGCTAACATAAGCAGAAAATTATTCTGTCACGACTTCACGAGGTAACGGGAAGAAAGTGGATGGTTGTCACGAGGAGAATTAAACATATTAATAGTTAAGATAAATAAACAACACATATAACATTTTCATACAAAAAGCATTGATCTCTTTCTACATATGTAATGTTTACATAAGTTTAAAAGATCAAATGATCTATGGAAGGACATAAGCGATCGATTGCAGGCTTGCCAGAGTAATAAAAACTTGGTAAATAGTCGTATACATGAACACCACATACATACTACTACACATAAGTACTCACTCTGGGATGGTATAAGAAATTAGTTAACATACACCTGGTTATTTAATTGTGCATACGCGTTCCACGTTCTACGGGTGCATTTGCGTCCACAGTATTGCATGGGATTTGTCATTCACACTATTTTGATTTTCAACGACTTTTTAGTCGTAGCGCCATCTATGAGAAATCTATGAAAGTTTTATCACCCAGTTAGATACCTTTACAGCTACCGGTCCTGGCGAGAGATATCGCTGTTCACTGTATTTTAAACATTATTCTATATATTATAAACATTTACTATTATTATTAAACAAATAATCTCGGTTACAAAAAATAGATTGTTAGGACTAGTAATGAATAGAACCATCATTTATATTTAGAGGCGGACGTCGGAATGAAAACGTAGTGGAAAGGTGAGGTGTGGTAAACATCGTAAATCGGTTTGATTTATGCTCTTCTGTTTGCAACAATCTATTTCGGCAAATTGCTTTGCTTGCCGCCACTGTGGGGCAATTAAACAACAAGCAATTCGCGAATTTACAATTGTAATTGTTGTTTGGTTAGGGAGCGCGCATAAAGTTTCATAATATGTTGAAACTTCACTTTCACCTAATATGCACATTTATAACAACAGTATAATGAGATAATATATTATTTTATCTAAGTCCGTCGCTGCGCGTTCCCGTATCGCCATGCGAGTCACGTCCGGGCGAAGGACGCCGGGAGCCAGCAGATGCGCTCGAGTGAATCGTGACGTGACCCCCACCGCTACCGCCGCTTTCAGGGGCTCTGCCTATGGATGAAAGGAACGTAGGGGGTTGATAGGGAGTTGAGTGGTTTCGTGACGTGCATAGGTTGAAAGGCTGTAATATTCCTAATAAGGTCTATAATAGTTTTCTAGGAAATACTTGAAATAATTTGACAGTTTTTGGGGAGAAGTTTAAACCCACAATCTAAACTATTAACTAGGCCTTAAAAATAATCAAATTCTGCGATTAAGACAGGTCATACGTGCGAGAAACAAGTGTGTCAAAAAACTTAACCCATGATAATGGGTGACAGGCGCTACGGTGTACAATGTATGACTATCGTCGGTAAATAGCGGCTCGCGAGCCAAATGCGACTGTTTTGACTGTGGCTCTTCCACAAAATACCGATACCGATGAAGTATACAAGTGTGGAAGGCCCAGAGTTGGAAGGGGTCAACCTCTGCGAACGTACCTCAATTAGACTGAGGAAGTTTTTAGCAAAAGCCAGTACCTTCACTAAGTTAATAACAATGTACCTACCTTATAGTTTAAGTTAAAAAATATTCTCTCAAATGAAATTTAAATAGTTGTACATACTGTTGATATTATTGTGTCGGTATGGTTCACGACGTAAGCATTTTCTGGAGCGTGTCAAACTTCAAATGTGGCAAACTCTGGAGATTCCTATTAGGTAATTAAGTGGGGGTAGACTGCAAGCTGTTCACAGCCGCTTTGGAGGATATATTTAAGACGCTGGACTGGAAAAGTATGCATTAACATAAACGGGGAGTATATCTCACACTTGCGATTTGCACATGACATAGTCCTAATGGCGGAGTCGCTGGAGGAACTACAGCAGATGCTGGACGGCCTAGCGTTCACCCCGCGACGTATTGGTCGACATGAACTTGGACAAGACCTAAGTCATGATCAATGATCACATTGACAAGAGACCCATAGTCGTAAATGGCCACCTTCTTGAAGTTGTTTCCGAATACAATTATCTCGGGCAGATTCCGCAGTCAGGTAGAAACAATTTCAAGAAGGAAGCCAGGAGGAGGCTTCAGCTTGAATGGGTAGCGTTTGGGAAGCTACGTCGAGTCTTCTCGTTACCTATACCACAAAGTCTGAAAACAATGATTTTCAACCAATGCGTCCTGCCTGTTATGATTTACGGCGCCAAGACGTGGACACTCACGATGCGGCTAGTCCACCAATTGAAAGTCGCTCAGCGAGCTAAGGAACGGGCTATGCTCAGATTTTCTCTGAAGGATAAAATTCGTAATGAGGTTATACGACAGAGAACTAAGGTCACCGACATAACTCGTGCAACATAAGTACAAATAAGTAAGCTGAAGTGGCAGTGGGCTGGCCATATCTGTCGAAGATCCGATAGCCGATGGTGAAAACGAGGTCCGAGGTCGAGGACGAACGAGGAGACCGCGACTCGGCAAACGTAGTGTAGGACGCCCTCCGGCCAGGCGGAGTGACGACCTGCGAAAGGTTGCTGGCGGGAAATGGATGCGACAAGCTGAGATCCGGGCGAAATGGCGCACATTGGGGGAGGCCTATGTCCAGCAGTGGACTGCGATGGGCTGATGATGATGATGAGACCGCAAGCAAGATGATCTGCTCTTTTACATCAGAGAGACAAATGGCGTAAGCTTGACCACAGATGGGTGATCGCGTACAAATGACGAAGAAAAAGACGTGCAACGCCAAAAAAAAGTAAACCAATACAAAGACGGCTTCTTATTTACTAGAAACTTATAAACTAATAGAAAGTCTATTATATGAAAATCAGTTGTATACTTATCTACCTATTAGAACTACGTTATCCTGAAGGTAAACTGGCAACGTGTTTCATTGAATTTCCGCTTCCATTGTTATATACAAATAGTGACATCATTTTACTCGTACAAAGGACTGTTAGAGAAAGTCTCAAAAAGATGTATTGAGGTTGTTACAGATGTCGCGACAAAAGGTTACGTAACTGTACTTCGGGGGAAAAAGGTATTAAGATGAATGGCGTCTTTTTGAGGATATTCATATGGTGTATGCATATTGCGTGACTGTCAGGGTAGTAATAATGGATGTGTGTGTGGTGCAGATGTCAACAACAAATGAATTTTAGGCTATGAGGCTTATCTGGCGTTCTGTATCTGTATGTTCATGGTCAGATCTGTTTACCTGTGTTAGGAAGTCCACGAAATATTGTAGTAGGGTTAGTTTTTATTCTTTATTTTAAAGCAGAATAACTATGATCGTCAATTATGTTGCATGCCAAGCGATTATAACAAATCCTATTTTTTTAGGAATGGCATAATTATGTCCACCCAGCAACTGCCTATTATAGGTCAGTAATCTTTTATATGTGTATTATCAGTTCTTATTTACTGATATAAAATTGAATTCCTATCAGCACTATTAGCAACACAAGGAACTATTTGCTTACTACACTTATTTTAATATCTATTGTGTTGTGATGTAAGCTGTTTGTGCCCTTCAAGTTATAATAAATAATAATAACAAATAAATATATAGGTTACAGGTTCGACATAGCAAACGTCTCGTCAATGAACAATTGAGAGTCGACTAACTCTGTAGTTAGAAGGCGATTCTTTCGCACCCTTTTGTCCTTGACGAATTTTTCTACCCCCACATTCCTAGCAATCAGAGGGGAAAATATAAGCGGCGTGCACACCACGCTCGGTTGGCTCTCGGTCAGTGGCGTGTCCGCGTCACGGTCGGCGCGCGACGCGCTTTCTACCATCACGTGTGCAGCGTGTTGCAGCGGGGCCGGCGTGCTCCGGTGATCGCGTCTTTGTGATACGATTCGTTATTACTAATGAGGAACTTCTTAAGAGTTGAAGAAAGACGAATGTCAATCTAATTGACAAATATAAATATATTTCTAAAATATATGTTTTGATGCAATTTTTTTGCTTTAAAACATGGCATTGTAAATAAATGTAAGCACGGTACAAAGCTGTGTAGACAACAGTAATTTTTACCACAGTCGCTCATTTATTGAGGCGTCAAGAGATTAGCGTTTACCAGGAATGTTGATGAAGATGTTTCAAAAGCCGAAACCGCGAACGTTACGTTGTGTGGCGGCTGCAGTGCGAGAGCTGGGTCACGCTGCGTAACTTCTACATTATACTGGATTCTCATTACATTTTGAAACATTTTTCTTTGTGGTATTACCATTAGTTTACAAAAATGATAAGTTGTTTTCATACGTGAAGATGTTTGCAAACATCTATAAGTAATCATGTGTTTCAAAATATGTGATAGTCATGAGTGATGGTTGACCCAAATTACACAAACAAAGAGTTCAATTGTGAATATTACAATAGTACTCTCAACACTGCAATATACAGCAACAAAAGCATAAATACATCACAAATCAAATTCAACCAGACGAGCCTAACAAAGGCAACCGGTTTAAAAGCGAGTTTCCAACCGCTAGTCACAGAAAAAGGCGATAAATAAAAAGCTCTCCGCTCGTCACTGCGAACGGAACGGTCATGCGTGGCCTAGCGTGACGTCACGGGACGTGACTCGTCCCGCGGCCGTCACGCTCCGCGCCACCGCGTCGGTGTGAACGCGCCTTTACATTTGCATAACACGATGGTAATTTGAGAATTGGCCGCAAGGAAATTTTTAGCAATATTTTTTAAAAGTACGAGAACTATGATGGACCTCAACTTACAAAAGTTAGAAGTTGTTGAAATCTCTATGATTTTCCTGATTTGGCTTATGTTCAAATATTGAATGTCAATACAAATTTGGTTAAAAATGCAATACTAAATAAAATTAGGTTACGGGCAGAGCACGCTTCCACTGCGTGGAAATACGTAAATATGAAGCATGGCTTTGTGTACGAGCTAAGTAAACTTAAAGTATATAAGTAGATATTTTGTGATTGTGAATAATGACATCACTGTCGTACTCTGTGAATGGAACCAAAATGTGTGCATCAAATATAAACACGAGGCATTCCATCGTACATGTTATATATACTGTGCTAATTATATTTACAAATACAGTCAACACTTATATAATATAGAAAAATAATTAACAAGATTTGCTCAAGCTCAAATGGTACATGACTTTATGCCAGCTACTTTCCTCACAGGGATTTGAAAATTCATTTTAAGCTGTTAATGTTTATCCGTTTGTCTCTAAAAAGAATAAGATTTTTTTTTAATGAAGTGCTCATTTGACCTTCACCTCATCTGATGGAAAGTGCCGATGAGGTCGATGATGGAGCATGTACACCGAAAAAATGTCTATTTGATAAATAATACCCTTTGACGGAATATTACCAACCTAGTAGTTTATTAGTTTTAGTAACAATAGAGCTCCTCATAAAAGTGTTCGTCCAGGGGAGTAATGCCACCTTACCTATTACTGCCGCCAAGCAGTAATGTTAGCATTACTATGTTCCGGTTTTGAAGGGTGCTGGTGAAATTACAGGCACATGGGACTTGTCAACTTGTATCTCGTGATGTCGGGTGCACTGGCAGTGCTCCTAAGACCTGAGTGGCATTGCAATTGTTATGGACAGGCGTATAACTTATGACTTGTTCGTCCCGTCACTTGACATTATTAAAAAAAAAATCTATGATTACTCAGCAAAACACCATTAATGATATCACGTACTTATATGTCAAATGCCGAACTTATCTCTCTATATACATTCAACGTTGAACCTAATCCAAAAATCAATATTATCATTATGGCGGTCGCGAGGCTTGGGCTAACGTGAGTAATAAAATTTTTCGATTGATTACTTTTTCAATTCTTTCGAACATCTTTTTCTGTTTGATTACTGGCGGCGCCATTTTGGATTTCACCGGTATCGAGTGTTCCGTTTAATAAACAAAAGAAAAGATTAAACACGTAAAAAATGCACTAATGACCCTTTTTAAGTCAAGTTTTGTATGGATATGGCTCCGTCGTTTTACGTGACGATACCGCCAACAAGAGGGTGAGAAGACTCAGTGCGATGATGGGACAAATTACCGATTATTGAAACAATTTAGCGGTTATTAAGAGAGAATCAATCACTTCACTTTGGTTAAAAGTCAATATAGACAATATATTGACAAAAGTAATTGAAATTAGATTAAATTATAAAAAAACCGAGCTCGAAAGTTTGTGGAATTACATCTATTTGCCAAGACTTAATGAAATCGGTTCCAGGAAAGTGCACCTTTTCTTCCATTCATCACCTAGTTTGCCACTCGGGTGGAATATTTTTTCTCTTTTTTTGAAATCGGTTAAAAATGACAGTCTGACTTCAAAAGACGAAGAGGTTTTCAATTTGACTGTATTATTTTTTTGTGTCTAAGTATATTCCGGCGTTTAAGAACTGATTTTCATGATTCTTTTTTGTTGGAAAGAGGGTACCTCAGTATAGGTGCCATTTAAATTGGAAGAAAATATTCTACTTCTAAGGATCACAAACAAGGGGACGAATCCGGTTTCGCGCACTTTCCGGTAACCACTGTTAATACTTAGCAAATAGATGTAATTTCACGAACTTTTGACGTAGGTGTTTTTATAAAAAAAGTTATAATTATTTAGAAAATGAAACTATTTTTCCGGATTTAAATCGCGTATATTTGTTTTTTTAAACAAACCGACGTTTAGGGCCCTCTACAGGTCCCACGGTCACGGTTGACTGAGGTGGTACAGTCATCAACCAGTTATATCTAATATTAATGCAAACCACCCTATTTTTCACAACAGTTACAAAAGTCATTAATTAAATACCTTATTTTTAATTTTACAAAGAAACATTCCAATTTACGCTACATTACGTTTTACAAATTATTTTATTGAATGAATTTTTATTAAGTTCAATTTATTATTAACTTAATAAAAATTGATTGGTTTGTTTCAAAAAACAAATATACGCGACTTAAATCCGGAAAAATAGTTTCATTTCCTATGTGTAACAATCGCGAAAACCTAAGAACTCGTTATATTTTTTTATTAAACAATTATAATTTTTAATCACAATTGCTGTGTAAGTAGAAAATAGAACCTAATGCTACTAAATAGATGTTATACAAGACGCTAAGATTCACTAGATTTGTACAAATTCAGGAGAAAAATAGTAGCTGTTACCTAGGCGTATAAACTTTAATTGTGTAAAATTTCATTAAAATCTGCTCATTAGATTTGAGCCATGTAGGAACAGATTGACAATAATTATAATTTTGTGTTCTATTAGTATGAAGAACCAATAAAACTATGAAAATTACTCCAGTACAGTAGGCTACTCGAAGTACTTATTCTACATAGATGAAGTCGCGGGCACGAACTAGTATAAAATAAAGAAAGGTGCAAGAATCATGATTACGTACGCGAAAGGAATAATTGTATATCAATTTTGACTATCTACTGCATGAATGATTGATCGAAAGAAAGAAAACAAATAACTATTTGATCGACGACCTCGATGTTTAGCATGAATTTACGGTAAATATATAATCTGTACATAAATACTTAGAAATCGGTTTTAATAGCGCCTCTGAGATCCTGGGTTCGATTTTCGGTCGGACTCCGGTAAAAAACCAATTTTCTATATTGTCTCTGGTCTGGGTGTTGGTGCCGTTGTTGATTCAGATTTCCATAACACAAGTGCTTTAGTTGCTTACTTTGGGATCAGAGCAACGTATGTGATGCTGTCTAATAATTATAATACATGTTTTTTCTATTTTTAATTGCTGATTGTAATCATGGGTACGATTATCAACTGAAATAAGGTTATATTGCACCTTTTTGTTACATCCGAATTAGGCAGAGTAATAGAATCACCAGTTTGTTATTTTTTTGAAAGTAGTAATAACGTCGGAATGCGCGCTGCAAACATTAGCACAGCTGACAACTCGCCGATAAGCGAAGCTGATATGCTGATAATGAGCAGTAATGCTGTACTGTTCGGAGCTGGTAAACATAGTCATGTGACTTTGTGTTTACAGGAAAACCGTGTATCATACGTATTATCACCTAAATATGTCAAAAAACTTTATATATACCTACGTCATTTTAATACCGTTGAAATAGACAGTTTTCATAATGTGGCAGTTTGTACAGCTATCTGTAAAGCGCGATGATTCATTTGCGCGAATGACGATAGCACGAAGACAAATTTGCGAAAGCTGGAATGCGCGAATGGTTAAGCCTTCGATAGTTCTTTATTTCACACAAGTTTCAGTTGAGATGTCAATAGTCTGGAATGCTTTTCCTTTCATTTACATACGAAGGGAAGTTGATAATTTGTAACATTTTTATTTCAATTATTAATACAAAGATCGAACACTCAGAAAAAATCCCTCGATCCGGATTCGAACCGACACCTTCTAGCACACCGTGCCAGACGCTATACCAACTAAGCCACGGAACGAACCAGCAGACCTCACGAATTTTTCTATGTGCCCGTTGTCTTGTCTTTGTATTTGATTTTTTCAACGACTTTTTAGTCGTAGCGCCATCTATGAGAAATCTATGAAAGTATTATCACAAAGTAAAGTTTTATCAAAGGATTTTTTTCTGAGTGTTCTGAGTGTGAACTAGTGGAGCAAATTCACAAAAATAATTGAATATCCATTCAATTAAAATTTAAAATGTTTATTTCATTTATTACCTACTAAATCGACTTCAAAAGTTCAATTAATCAAAAAAAAATAAACAAAACAATCTTTAATTGTGATTAATCAGACAAAACAAAGATAAATCAATCAAACGAACAAACATAACTATAACTTATAATTATAACTTATAAATAAAAAAAACAACCGGCCTCTAAAGTACGTGGACTTACATGTAAATATATGTAATTCCACGAACTGTTAAGGTTGATTAATTGAAATAAAAATGTTGCAAATTATTAACTTCCCTTCCAATGTAAATGAAGGGGAACGAATTCCAGACTATTCACATCTCACTAAAACTTCCGTCAATCAAATCAACCATAGTAGGATTAACCATTCGCGCATTTCAGCTTTCCCAAATTTGTCTTCGTGCTATCGTCATTCGCGCAAATGAACCATCGCGCTTTTAAACCTTCACGCAGCTGAACATTCGTGAAAATAAACCGTCGCGTATTATAGCTTTCGCGCAATCATCTTCGCACTATTGTCATTCGCGTATTCGGCATTCGCAGTCACATGGGAAGCCAACAAGCGAAACTTTATTGCTCCCATCTCCCTGTGTCAAATAATCTCAGTACAGAGTATTAAAAAACCGACCTCAAAAGTACGTGGAATTACCAAGTTTTATTGAAATCGGTTATCGGAAAGTGAGCAAACCCTTTCCCGTTTCACCCCGTAGTTCGCCACTATACGGAAGTTGAAACAGGAGATAACAAAAATCGGTTTTCACTACTCAAAGTATATTGAGAGAGAAAAACGCCTTGAATTGGAGAATAGCAAAACCAGCCATTAAAATAATTACTCCTTATAATAAAATTTAGGCGCTATTTATAAAAATGAATCTTCATGCGTGAACAGCCACCCTTAGAGGTGGATGATTTTCTTCAAAATTAAATGGGACCACTATGGAGGTACCCTCTTTCCAACTAAAAAAACTAATCATCAAAATCGGTTCACAAATGTCGAAGTTATCGCGTAACATTCACACAAAAAAAACATACAGTCGAATTGAGAACCTCCTCCTTTTTTTTGAAATCGGTGCAAAAAAAGAAAAGTAAGAAGATGGGTGCTTTAATAACGCGAATGTTTCGTTAGCTCTGCTCGTCGTTGTATGCTTAGTTCAAAATCGTCATAATCTGCAATACTGCGTTAGTGTATAAAGGCAGCGATATGTTTGTCGTTTAATTTGTTGTCGTTGGAATATTCGTTTTAATGCCGTAGGACATAAAGCATTAAAAATTAATATAGATTACCGATACCTTGTTTCGAAATCTTGTGCAGGTAGGCCGAAAGACCACTTACCTGCAAAGAATAAACATATTATTGGTGATTTAGTTGTAAATAAAATGTAAGTAGAACACGTAAAATTACGACATTTTTTAATAAAGTTACTGCTGCAATGTTAAAAACGATCTATTTTGTTATCGAGTTTTTTGTCATCAACTCATAATGAGTCACAGCTGGGCACAACTCTCCATGAAGACTACTAGTACTACCTGTAAGAAAACTAATAACTCCACTGTGTCGCTTGTAAACGAGTGGAGGATTATTGTTATTACAAATATTCAAAGAGTTAAGTCTTCTTGGACGCACAGTAACTTTCACTCACATTGAAAGAGAGTCACAGCAAGTATAAAACTTAACCAAATTAATATTTGAATCATTATAACAATTTATGGTTAAGAATAGAACTTACGAGTAAATTAGTTATGATAGGTAGATTAGTTTTAGTTTGTACAATTCTTTATAATATTTTTATTGTAAAACGATACCCAAACTTACTATGAATACATTCAACTCGGTTATACATATTTCATATTCTAATAATAACACACTGGGGAAGGCAGTAGTCTCTGCCTACTCCATCGGGAAAAAGACGTGTTCTATCAGCAAAATTGTAGCTAGTCCCGTCCCTTATTGGGTCGACGTTTTTTTTTTCAAAAATTTTATTTTTAATAAAAATATGATCTAGCTCTTATACGCCATTGGATGACCCAGAAGAAGCAACCTGCGGGTGGTTGCCAAAGATCGCCGTTACAGAGTACTAAAAAAACAGACTCAAAAGTTCGTGGAATAACATCTATTTGACAAGTTTTATTGAAATAGGTTACCGGAAAGTGCGCGAAACCGGATTCATCCCTTAGTTTACCACTCTCAAAGGTGGAATACTTTCTTCAAATTTAAATGGGATTACTACTGAGGTACCCTTTTTCCGACAAAAAAAGAATCATCATAATCGGTCCACAAATGAGTTATCGCGTAATATGCATACAAAAAATATATAGTCGAATTGAGAACCTCCTCCTTTTTATGAAGTCGGTTAAAAATGCAAGAATTCTGATAAAAAGCTTAATTTGTTTAGCTCGCAAACTGGTTTTCTGACATTCGGTTCTAGAACGATAGTAATATATCACATGGAATCCTAATGTAAAATTACTATCTAAAACCTGAACTCAAATAAAAAACCCTTAAAGTGTAAATGCATTGACTTTTCTGATAGTGTGTACAACACCTTGATCATACAACAAAGTACAAATGCCATGAAAACAAAGAGACATGCCGGAGCCTGGTTATCACCTCACCTCGCCCCACCTTGATAACAGCTCATGACACAACGGTGTCGTTGATAGCCTAATCTACGATTGTCTGTTTACATACCACCAAACTCGAATTCTTTCTATATTACTACTACATTTTGTTGCGTAAGAGCTCATATAGTTACTACTATATGGCATTTCCGGTGAAACACAGACTTAACTGCAAATTTATTACGGAAAAACAGAGAGGCATTAAGCATTCCCTTATTTAAGAGTTCATGAAAGGTGCTCTATTGCCCTTGAAACACATTTTTAACTCGTTTCTGTAAATTTATCAAAGAGTTAAGTCACTGTGTCAACGAAGGTGCAATACGTATACAGAGGGGTTCGAGGCAAACTCCAATAAGTGAGTACATTTTCGTGAAATAAATATTAGCCAACATCACGTACTCTAATCCCAAAGTAAGTAACTAAAGTACTTGTGTTATGGAAATCGGAAACAACCACGGTACCACAAACATCCAGACAATATAGAAAAAATAGTTTTCTATATTGACTTGGGCCAATGTAGAAAACTATTTTTTATTTTAGAAAACTATTTTATATATATTCTTGTAGAAAACTATTTTATTTTTTATGGCCGATGATTGAACTCAGAGATGGCGACACTATGAAAATCGGTGAGCAAGCCATCTCGCCAACAGAAGTCGTCAAGAAAAGAAATATCTAACTCATTCTAGTGCACTTATTTTGCTCTTTTCTATGTGCACACACAGTAAAACGAAAAAGTATGTGTATGTATAGTACTTATAATAAAGACTACAATTAACTCGATGGATAACCCGAAGGAATTTGTAAAGACATTCTTTGCTTTATCCAGCATGCGTTCACCGTTAAATGCTTAGATGTTAGCATTTTACATGACAAAAATGTAGTTCTTATCGCAGTCAGTGTAACTAATTCTGGTATGTGCATTGCATGCACATATTTCTTCGCTTATGCATCCACATCATACTTCACGACCATTTGTAGCATTACATGTGTTTCAGTTTCAGCAATTTTTAGTCTGTTGTTTTATTAATCTCCTTCATTAAAACATTTTTCTTTTACTTAATATTTTCCTCCATTTCAAGTTGATCCCGATCTATCCTTTTGAAGCAATAGATCGAATCATATTATGTACAAATTCTGTCAATAGCAAGAGTTGCCTGTTCCTGAAACGATGCTGCAAAAAGCGCAAGTCATCGTTGGAAGCGTTAGTCGTGGAGATGAAATAAAAAAGAAAGTCATGTCCCGTTCATCGACCTACAAGCCTCACTACTTCGCGTTCGCCACTCACCCGCCGTCACTCGGGATTAAAACCTGCTTAGAAATACTACCGCCACTAATTTCGCCGAAATATTTCTCAGACGAAAAAACATTAGATAAAAAGTACGTAAAGACGTAGGGCATAATTGCATTGAAATAGGACGAATTCTTAGAGTCTATGCTGACGTACTAGAAACGTAGTTAGTTTTCCTACTTAGACGCGAGAGCGAAAAAGGCACCGGATACCTATCAGTAAATATACATAATCTAAAGTGAATAAGTACATGGTCACTCAAATGCCAGTTATAGAAAATCGTCTGTAACAATTATAGTTTATTTATATAAAAAAAGCCGACGTCAAAACTTTGTGTGAATCTATATGCCAAACCGGATTCATTCCCTGCTTGAGGTACTCCCTTTATAACGAAATAAGATTCACCTAAATTGGTTCACAAATGTCGGAGTAATAGCGTAACATAGGGTAAAACCGGGATAGATGCCGCAGTGGGATAGGTGCCTCGTTTTCAAAAACCTAACTCCCCCAAATCGCAACAAAGAGTAATTAGTTTAAATAAGTAGTATAGACACCACTCATTAAAGTTCCTGCAGGGCTTCGTGTGGAATAGACGCATTTGGCTTGTGCATGCGTTTACCTCCGCGACGAACACGACAAACGGTTCAAAATTTCAGATGCAAGTATTTACTGTCACATAACTTTGTAAGTTATAATAAATTCCGTTTTATTTTTGTTATAACTATACACAGGTTCATTAACAGCGCACCTAGGTGTCAACAATCGCAAATAATTTGTATATAGCTTAGTTAAATAATACAAGTGCATCTATCCATATCGAATAGGATAGTCGCCTCGATTTTTCGCAGTATAGGTTTTAGGGGCAAAGTACAAGACAAGAAAGTTAGGAAAAGCAAATAAAAAAATACATTATTTTAGTAAAAAGACAAGTAAATGATAATAGCTTAAAAAAAGTAAGTAAAAGTACCAAAAAGACAAATTATTCACAGTTCAAACAGCGAACATTTTTGTATATGTTTTGATAGATACAAAAATACGAAGTGAAGTAGGTAGTAACTTTAAATACGTCTGTACATATTTATTATTAAATATTTAATACGTATATACAACACATTGAAGATTACAAATAAAACATTTCATTATGAATTTTACTATTATATTCTAAAGGGCATCTATCCTTCTTAGTATTTTCATCGTGTGGCGTCTATCCACATAGGTAGGCATCTAACCTCAAAAAAATAGGTTTGCAAAAAGTCAATTTCTTCAAAATAAGTTAATGTTAGATCAATAAAATCAAGTCTTAATGTAATGTAAAAGATTAAACTAGTTATATCCATAGGAATTATTCATGGTAAACTAATAATTTTTAAATTAGGAGGCTTTTTCAAAAAGTGGGGCACCTAGCCCGGATTTACCCTACACAAAAAAGCAATCGAATTGAGAGCCTCCTCCTTTTGTTTTAAAGTCGGTTAATAAAGAGAAAACTAATCTTCAAGCCCTAACATCGAGAGAGGGGTAGAATTTGACAATTTAGCTCATTCTAGGGCATCAAATAAATTTAGCGTGTATTTTCGCAGAATCGCAGCGTCTACAGTCTGGAACGAATTGACACCGTTGAATACTTAATTGAAACGTTCCACTTGAACTCTTCGCTTCGGAAATAACCGAAGACGTTTTTAGTTAAATAGACGGACGTAAATAAACGTAACACTCAACTGTTCATCGTTAATGGTTTTAAGTTTCTTCGGGAAAATTAACAGTGGTGTATTTGGTTTCAAAGTGAAATTAGTTCGTTATAGAATTTCAAAGTTGTTCATTAGAAAATGTTTGAGACTTCTTAATAATATGAACGTCTTTCGTATAATGATGGTAAAATTTTTAACAAGTTAATGTACATGAAGAAGTATGCGCAAATAGCGATAGTAGCTTAATGGAAAAACGGTTGCTTCCCAATCTAGAGGCTGACGGTTCTAATCTCTGTTGCCTATGTTGCCTTTTTTAATAAGTGTGTACATGAATAAGTATGCGCAAATAGCGATAGCAACTTAGCGGAAGAACGGTTGCTTCCCAATCGAAAAGTCGACGATTCGAATCCCTGTAGCGGTATGTACCTACGACTTTCATTTCTAAGTTACGTATATGTAACTAACATTTGTATTAATAATAGCAATGCCTCTCAATAACCGCGAAGAAAAACGACGTGTAAAAACCTGCATGACGAGGAGATGTGAAGTCCAATTACAGACATTGGGCTAACTAGCGGACAATGGACTAAACCTTCTCCTCAGGCTCTACTCTCGAAGCACAAAATACGTAGTTACTTAGACTCGAATTTCGATCGGGTCTACAGATAAGAATGTATAACAACGCGATTCAACAGTTTCGGACGGGCTCGTCTTTTCGTTGACGGACTTCGAGAGTAGTTCCGTAGGTCATCCATACTGAAAAAAGGGCGTAACTACGGATTTCGTGTTTCGAGAGTCCTTAACGGAGACACTGGCGCAGCAGTGGGATGTATAATAGGATGATGAATAACGGAACTTGCGTCTGAAGCAGAAACACTTTTCTACCACATAACACTTCATGAAAACTTGGGCTATACTAATTGAAACCATCCCATAATTACAAATACTGCAAAGAAACCAACAGTAATGTATCAACTACCCTAGAAGTTAGACAATACAACTAATGTAACAGGAACAGTAATTCTAGTCATCAAAACATTAACTTGTTACCACAGCTGTACGGGATTTTACTTTACGTGGAGCTGTAACTGTGGCAATACCAAATTATCTTATTTGTAATGATATATAATTATAATTGTAGAAGCAATTTAACGAACACACGTGTTTTTAACATCTTACGTTTCTTACTATTTGCAAGTTTACGTATTTTTCAATATGTATGTCCTATGTTATATATAGTACTCTATTGTACTGCATGTTATATAATTAAAAGTGTGAATAACTATATATATGTATATAAATAATTAGTAGTGTTTGACTGTTGCATGGTGTGGCCTTTAATTGAGGCACCATTTTAGCACTGCTCCGTTTGAAATGTATAATAAAAAAAATGTATGTACTAAGAGTATGATGCGTTGGTTGTCCTAAATAAATAAAATAAAAATTAAATAAAAATTATTTACTGAAAAAGCAAAAGGACAGAATTAAACAGCCAAGAGCAAAGATATCCCTAATTTTTATACTAATATACAGGAACAGTACATCTATTGAGAAAGGAATGTTGTTTTAAAAGTCTATTTTAATAACCTAATAGCAAGGGATCAACGGCCTTGCTGTTTAGATGGATACGAATACGACAGCGTTGGTGAAGGCAGAGCGGCCTTAACCAGCTCATGCTGCTGACGTAGCGCGGTTAGAAAGTTGCTGCTTGCGTCACGGCGCATCGAGGTCGACGACCCGCTGCACACGCAAACAGGGTTGTCACGTTTATGTCTGGTTCAATCGATTTTCGTCCCACTGCATATTGCGGCACAAGAGAAGGTTTTCGACTAACCCATGTGTCCATGTCCAATATAGACCTTCTTCTACATAATACGATGTGTATTTCAATAAATTACGCTGTGCATATAAGAGGTAGTACTACTAATCTTAACATAATTGATAGAAAGCAGATTTTAAACGAAAGTGAAATCTGGTTCTCGTTTCTGTTAGTGGAAATTAAATTTATCATTTTTTGTTTTTATATAATATCATGTGACGAGGGTACGAACAAGACACTGGCAAGCAACACGCCTACCCTTGGGTGAGCATTAAATCGCAGACTAGAGGAGCACCGGCATTGTGCCTGTCACTCTTGGGTTCACTCACCCTTACCCTTCAAAACCAGAACGCCCGCCGTAATGCTCACATTACTACTTGGCGGCAGAAATAAATAAGGTGTACTGTAAATTGTAACTGCAACCTACATACAAATTTATGTTAATATTCACTATTGGTAACCCTAGGGGCATCACGTATTGTGAACGCGGCGACCTCGTTCGGTCGCGGACGCGTCGACGTAACCAGCTGTACTATAACCGACGTGGTGATCTGTGTAAGGAAGGCTTCTTCCTACGAGTTCTTATTATGTTAACACCTTGTACATTGGTATCAATCCTATTACAATGAAGAGGTTGCTAACTGTATAGGTAAGGAGAACTTAATTCGAAATGCACTGTCTTCAAAATATTAACGATTATGTTCAGATACGTGTGCCGCCCACTTCCTAACGACATAAATATTTATGCAACTAAAATTACAATTACTGTTGAAGCTAATAATGATTTTACGAAGTAATTTCATCTTACTATCCAGTTTCGCCAACTGGTTCGCTTTCAATAACAGTTAACACCTGCAATCTTATCAAGTCTAAAACTGGAATCCACCAAACTGGTTACCGCTTACTAGTCTCAACTACGTTATATACCTTTCTCTTTTGCTGCATTTAGTTCCTTTCACGTAAACGCACTTAAAAATAACCAGTTGCTATGCATATAGCCAGTTTAAGTTGACACTTCTCGTCTCTTATACTACTAACACTTGATGGGAGTTCGGAATATTGTAATGATGTCTGGGGGTCTTATTAACGTAGTTGTATTTTTGTTGTCGGGTTCGACGGCCGGCCTTAGCCCAGTTGAGTGACGTGAAGGGGCCCCGAGCGCGCGTGCCTTCAAATCCAAACACGCTGAGAACGTTCTCAGGTAGATGCTGAATGTAATAAGGTCGGATCATGCAATTTTATTTATATTGTTGTAAAAATCATTACCTGTTAGTGTTAAAACACGTAGATGGTACATTTAACAGCGAAGTAAATTTATTTCAGGTCAATAAATCTGACCTTTGTTAACAAAAACAATGACTACAAGATTAAACGTAGATCGGTACAATATTTAAGTAAAATGCGGATAATATGAAGTGATCGATAAACGAATTTGAAATGCTCTGAACAACTACAACATAGATGCTCGTTTACAGAAACGAATCGCCATAGTACATTTTTGCTTGGCGAATCTCCGCCCGTTCAGTCGAATATATTCCGCGAAAAATTATTAAAATTTTCTGAAAATTTCAAAAATATCGTACAAGCGGTTTTTGTGCAACAAAGCCAGTGTTAAGTTACACAATGCAAATATTAGGCAAGATGCGCCAACGCATAACGGTGTTATCCAACCCATGGGAACAGCCAAGAATGATGGCAAACATCCCATGAGAGCGATTGCAATCGTCATGTGAACGAGCAAATGGTTAACTGCCTGCGAAATGTTGCGGCAGGCAAATTGGTTTCTAAGAATATTTATTTTTTGTTTTTTGCTATTCAGTATAAGAACAATGATCATATCGAGTTCTTAGGTTTAAACATATATACGCGATTTTTGATGAAAAAAGAGAGTTTAATTTCCGAATTATGTATAATGATATTAAATTAGTTTTTTTTTACTCTTTATTTATTCAGGAGCTTTCATCATTATCGAACATGTCAGCCCCATTGTAAAAACGATACATCAAGAAAATATTTAATAAAATTCAGACATATAACCAAAATACTACCTAACCAAAGATGTATACAAAATCTTCGCACCACTAATGTTGGCTTCGACAAATTCATTTCAATAAATAGCTACATGATTTCTTGTGCATTTATTGATTTAACGTTGATTCCGTTAAAACACGACGCCAAATTTTCTGCATATGGCTAGAATGACGTAATTAAAAACATTTAAGCACTGCTAAACCCTCCCACTTAATTTCACGCACGACTTAACTCGACAATTTTAAACTCGTGTTGAGCACTAACCTTGAGATAAAACCCTTATCCTCTAACTATTGCAAATTACTTGATGACGTTTAACATAACGTTCAGCAAGAGGAAAACACGGTTGAATATAAAGAATGGAGGTTTTAACAAGTGCAAATTTAAAATTGTTGATACAGACGGTGAAGCAGTGAATCATTGCGACCTTGGCAAAGACAAAGCCACGCCATTGTGCGACAAACAAAACTGTGGGCGATAGAGTTAAACTACAGCGGTATTGATAGTTCACAATAAGTTTTCTTTGGGTAAAAAGAAACTTCAATGTAACGACCACCTGAATGTAAGTATAAAGAAAAATGTAAATGTTCTGCTTATTTTTTCACATTTGCATGTGTGTAAAATCAATAAGGCAACTAAAGTGCATATGGTTGTTTGTAATCACGGAAGAAAGTAATTTATGTGGTCTGTGTTTGTAATAATTAACTAAGTATGTTACTGATCAGGGTTCGATATTATCAAGATTAATTAACAACTTTTGTAACTATAGTGAAAAATAAGGTGGTTTGCATTAATATTAGACATAAGTGGTTGATAACTTTACCAACTTAATCAACCGTGACCATGGGACCTGTAGAAAGCCCGAAACGTTGGTTTGTTTCATTTCCAATTATCAAGATATTTATTTTCTCTATTATTATACGATATAATTAAATTCTATAATTATCCAAGCTAAATCATAGTTGTCTTTTTACTTTTTGAATAAGAATGATAAACAGTGAGAAAACACAAAGAAAAATCTTTAGAAAAACGATTTGATTTGTGGCGATTAAATTGAGATTGGACACGTTTGGATACGTCTCTGATATAAACATATAGCACGACATTGCCAGCGGTAATATTTTATTGTTCTCATTAATTTTATGAATATCAAAGTATACTTATCAAGACAATGATCGTATAAATTATCATGATAATAATCAACGATAATTACCACTTCGAACCCTAATAGTGGTAATACTAGTTAGTATGAAAAAAGATAACTTAAGAAGTAGGCAATCGTATTATCTTATCACTGTACATGTTACCCCTAAAAATATGACTTTAACTGAAGATAAAATACTGCCTCCATGACATGTTCTGTGTCTCCATAATGTGTCTGCTTGATAGTAAGTGTCTCGCGAATTGTAATCAACGATGCGTAATTCTATAGAAAGTGTTTAATTTAATGAAGGAATACATTATATTGCTTTGTTTACGAGGAAAACCGAGGAATTCTATTAACATAACAAGTTTTAATTAAAAAATACTGACTTACTTTTAAATTAATGTCACAATAGTATTGTGGAAAACAGGTATAATTGTATTAATGTGGGTTCACGAAATTCTGATAAATAATATTATGTGCTATTTAGATCAAAGACATGACAAGAAACACTGTCAATAATGGGAAACTATATACTCGAATTATTTTCGAAAAATAAACAAGATGTCTGTTTGAAAACGTTTCTACTACGACTTTGGTATTTAAAAAACTTTGTTCACGTTTTCCTCAAGCCCATATAACAAGCAAACACAACTGACCTTGAAAGTAAAGCAGTTATATGATTCAAAACACGTTCCTCTATTGGCGACGCAGGGTATGACACTCGTGACGGCCAATTAACAAAGACGGATGGTAGGTACGCTCGAACGTGCAAACGTTCAGGATTCATGTGATAGTAAAGGTGCAGATCATGATCATGTCAATCCACAAGTTAGAAACGTAGTGTAAACGGCCTTATACTAAAAATCCCAGTAAGAGGCAAAAAGTTGGACTCGAGATGTACGCCGGGAGCCGTACATTGCGGCCTAGAATCGTGTTTTGGGGACAACTCCAAGACATTGACTACACGGTCAAAGTGGGATTGAAGCAGATTGCGTCCAACTTTTGTAATAGGTGGTAGTATTAAGGGTTTTGATTAAATGTGTGAATATAATAACTATATATTCAAAACTGCTGATCTTATGCTCATATCACCCAGGAAGTTCTCAACAAAATGGATAGCTTGCACAATGGTTGCTTTTGTTTCATTTACATCTTCCTCTGGGATAGACAGAATTAATTGACCGCCACCTGGTACATTCCTGACAAACCTCCTTCGCTTCCTCCACTCCCATTAGCCTGTTCATACATGACCGTTCATTTTTGATACTTTTAACCCGACCTTTTTAAAACCGAATCGAATCCAGATATGTACGCCGAGGTCTGCCCTCGCCACGCCTCCATCCACATTAACTCTATAAATTTGTGCCGTCAATCTATCCATATTCATTCCTTTCATTGTTTCATTTAAGGACTTCGAAAATTTTATTGCGTTTCCTCATATCGCAAATAGCTGCAATGGTTCACAATTAGCCAGCATCTGCATTTGAAGGTTCCCTCCATATTGCATCTGCATATTTGAAATGTCATTTTCAACATTTGGATATGTACATCCCATAATCGCAACCTTAGCTCAGATGGCAAATTGTCTCTTTTCACCCCTTATAATCATACTGGTTTTGATTCGAACTCTTTCAGTCTTCAGGTAGCACGACTCTGAAACGCTCAAAATCTCAATTTGGAGTCTTCCTTCATCTGCATCCCATTAGTCAGACATTGTTCTATATTTTTTGCGTATTATATAACTACAACGTTTAAAGATTGTTTACATGGATATAGTCATGTATTGTATTTGTATGTTATGATATCACAGTTATTTATAAAATTTAAACCTATATTTAATTTTAGCTTTGACAAGCACCGTTTATACATTTTTCTTAACCCAGCTCTCCGGTTGACCGGTAGAGAATGCCTTATGGCATTAAATCTGCCATTTGTACAGTTCGTGTGCAATAAAGTTGACGTAGATAAAATTACACAATTTTCAATGAGCTAAATCACAAAACGAAATTAATAATAATAATGATATTGTGATAGAGAACCACGCCAATTGCACGGTCTTAAACTAGAGAATTCCATGCAATGATTACAAAGAGCAACGGAATTCACTCTGAGGCACTTCCCAGAACACCCCGACTAGAACCAGTTTAGAAAAATCTATCCCAATTTGGTCCTACCGTGTACCGAACCCGGGACCTCCTCATCCTATGCCTACAGTATAAACCGTTAGGTTACCGGGGATGTTTGACGATTTTATTTGAAATAAAATTATTCTGAATATGAACACCGCGCAGCAAGTTTTAAAACTACAATTGCCAACGACTACGGCTACATTAAACGTTATATATGATATGCTATAAATCCGTACATCCATTGAGTAATGCATGAGTATTTTACTGACGCAAATACATATCTAAGTAGAGTTAGTAATAGCGGACCATCACGCAATCTTCGCAATGTCATTTACGTAATATACATGCAAATGATTTGCAGTTAATTGCTACTCGTTTTATGTTTGCTTTTAAAGACGTCTATTTAAATGTTCAACTGGAAATTTTGTTTGGATCTATGTGATTGAAGCTTGACTTGTAATATGAGTGTGCTCTGAATCGGGTTACACCAAACCAGAGAACCGGGTTAATCGGCAAGTTTGGTATGGCTTCCTGGAACTTGCGCTTAAAATGAGTTTCAGGAGCCGCAAATTGTGAAACGCCAGAAAAATCCAAAATTTACGAAAATGCCTATTTCCAGTACTTCGTATTAAGCTGTCCTGATCAAGCCTCCTGGTTCAAGAAATTAAGAACAAAACGAAACGATTCATGGTTTTTTTTAATAAACCGACTTTAACTAGCAAGCTTTTATTAGTTTGATAATATAACAGCAAGTATTGTAAAGTGCTTCCAGTATATTTTAGTCTTATTTTAACATCTTGACATCATCACGTCACATTATCGACCCAATGCTAAACAAGTCTCCACACATCTCTTCTCTTCTTATTATAAATACATTTTTAGCAAAGTACTTGTTTACTAGTTTTTTTTTTTGTGAAAATTCATAAACGAGTTTCGACTTTTTTTTATTATGACCAAAGGGATTTAGGTACTCTGTTTTATTTACTTAAGTACCGTCTTTATTTTTATCCTAAAACATATACGCTATAAAATCTATAAGGATTTTATTACGACATAAAAAATTTATTATCGCTTTTTGTAACAAGAAAAACGCTAATTTGTGTTATTTTAACAAAATGACAATACCATAAAAAAGAATCTATTTTCCTGCTTGTTAGAATTAGAATAAAAATATTTAATTACTAATGAACAATGTTAATAAAATAAAAATATTTAAATATTTTACAACGTCATAAAACAACACAAGGACACAAAACTACCTACTTATTATTTCCTTTATATTTAATAATACTGCGTTTGCGTATGAACCGGCTCTGACCCGGTTACGGAGCCAGAACGGGTTTGGGAACTTGTTCACGAATTGTACACTATTCTGCGATATAAGGTGGTTTTGAATCACCAACATGTCATGTTTGATGAGCTATTTTATGACACAGTAAACGTCACAAGAATTCAAGGTGGCCTTCCTTCGAGTCTGTAACTCTATTGATCATCACACACGAGCTAGTCTGTGGTAATGCAGATGCATCCGTAGCGGGGAATCGATCAATGCATAGCGAAAAGTGTGCGAGACAGGAGTGCGGCGGTGGTGGGTTGCCAATCTGTAATTGAGTAAATATGAATATAAAAAGGGCGGGGCCAATGTGTGGCTATTCGGGTTCGTCTATGCGAGAAACTCAGTGAAGACCGTGTGAGGCCGCATTTAGATATCTGCCGTTTACTTCGATATATTTGAATTGTAATTTTCTGCATTATTATTGACAATGTGGTACTAATGGAATTTACATAACAAAAAAAAACATTTTTATTAAGATCTACCACGACATTCGCTAAACTAAAATTATTAGTTTATACTATATTAATCGTCATCATCATCGCGATCAAGCCAATTATACGTTTCACATCTGGGACGTATATTAATCAAATAATGAAAATATAAGAAATGTGGTCCTTCATACTTTACCCTATCTGAGCATATCAGTATCGGTATTGACATAAACAAAGATTGAACGTTAAAGTACAATAGAGCATAAAACGTGAATCATGATCATCTTGTTGTATTGATTTATGTTTAAAATAAAATAATGTTGTGTGTACCGGTTTGCAATAGCAAAGATTCTTTTCTAAATACTAAATATTACAGTTATACTGTTAAAACATACACGAATATTGTCTTACATCAGCCGACAATAACATACGACATGTCAGTCGTTTCGATTCTCAATTTCATCTCTGCAGGCGTAAAGCGCCTAATTCAGAACAGTGTTTTACAGGAATAGAATGGAATTTTAAAAAAGGATCTATCTGCACAATTTTTTTCCTATAAATGATTCTAAAAAAACGCGAGCAAAACGAGTCAATGTAATATTCAATTCACTCGTTCGTCATGAAATTCCTTGAATAACAAAATAAAGGTATGTTATGATATTCTTCATAAGAGTCAAAGAGTAAGTTTCTTTACCAGGTGATGCAATGTTAATTGAACCTGCATCTTTATCGCGTTTATACGCCCGCGCCGTGTCATTGCCAAGGCCGTCATTCGTCACGGACTATGGAACGTTGCATATCGTAGTTTTAGTTAGGTGGTTAGGTAACCTTTCATGTTACGCCAATCGATTGTTTTATTGTGTACAATGGGCGTACCAGACAGTCGGAAATAAATGTACTAAATCAAATGTATATTTTATTACAATCACAAGCGTAAGCGTAAAATATGCTCGGTACATTGGAAATTACACTTTTTACGGATCTGAAATGGTGTATATTTATTTTTCAAACAAACCAACGTTTCGGGGTCTCTAAAGGGCCCCGATTCAAAACTTTTCGATATTTTAACCGAATCGTTGGATTGGATATCGTTCTCGAGTCGAAGTGCGTTTTCCGAGCTATTCAAAATATTTGAGTTAAACGTGCGATTCGGATTCAGATACGATATCGTTATCCAACAGCGCTTACGGAGTTAAACGGTGAAATAAATTATAAGAAAAATGAAAATCCTTTTATATACATTTTTAAGACTTTAAAGTCCTAAAATATAGGAATGCATTAGTCTCACATTAAAATACATTAATAAAATTGAACAAAATCCAGATTTTATTTAAAATAATATTTCCATATTACATTCTTGCTGTGTAAACAATAGGACGTTCGGTAACTTTCATTCGATAACTGCGTTCTGAATAACGTTTGTAGCCATTGCCGGTCGAGAAGTTCGAGTAATCGTACGAGTGTGAGGTGATTTGAGACGTTCGATTCGGGTGTAGCGAATAAAAATGAAAAGAAATCGTACGATATCAAATCGAATCGGACGACAACTGAGTTATCTTAAGGTTCCGAATCAACCCACTGGCCGCATCGGGTGCACAAAAGCAGTCTCTTCGCAATATTCATGTCCTCTGTACATCTGGTGCACCCTGAGCCAAAATCGGCGAATGAGACACGCCGATTGGTTATTAGTTTCATCACATTCACGAAAGCAAACATATCCCACACTTCAGCATGGCGGCTAGTACTAGTGAAACAGGTAGCGGCAATAACTTCTGGTACACAATAATACAGCGTATGCCATCGACCCGATAAGAAGACAGCAGTATTAGCGATGCGCGACTTTCAATGATACTAATACTAATCATTCGAATGGGCAAATCATTCGAATAAGTCGAATCCAAGCACAATCATTCGACTCGAGTTGAATGATTTATCAATACCGAATGCCTTATAGTCGGTTGGGTGCACGAGTCGAATGATTATTATATCGGAACACCTAATTCATCATGTACATACCACAAAATATCCCTGTCCCCGTCACGTTTACAGTGTTTACCATATGTCAGGGAGGGCTAGATGATCACGAGCAATGCTCTATGGTATCTATGGATTAATACTACTAATTAGTAATGAATGATCATTCAAATCACTCGAATACGAAAATTAGTAGGTTACTAATTTGACATTCGAATGACAGGATTAGCGATTACTAACGTGTCGAATATTGAAATCATTCACAATCGCGCATCGCTAAGCAGCATGATTTTGATTGCTTCTCCCGATCGGAAACTGCGTCTTTTCCGAGTCGAGACGTATAATATTGCATTTGGGCTACCAGATCGGGTCGATTCCGATCGGAATTAAAACCAGGGCCCAGATCACATGGTGGCAGTTGACTAACGCTGGCACGTGACTTATGAACCGAAACAAAAGCTTCATTTTCATTCTTTGATAAAACCTAAAAACTTGATACTAGGTACATCGGTCAAAGCACACTGGACATTCCACTCTGGAGTTTGGACTGTCCGTAAGCAGCTTAGAGTTAATTTTAATCTTAAATGTAAAGCTGTGTGCTGTAGGCATTAATTTAAAATGAGGAGTACAAGACGTTGATGGACATTGGCATTTCGCAAAGTTTAACCACAGAACCGACCACAAAGCCACCGAAGCATTTAATTCGTCAGTTATTCTTCAGTCACTTGAACTTTGAGCACCTGTTTGATGACTAGTCCGGAAATTATAAGAGTTTCAAGGTTCACAATTTCAAAGCATACATGATGTTGTAAACATTAACTAAGTAATATTGGATGAATAGTGTCACAACCATTTTCATTTGAATCTAAAAAATTACTGTACTTAGATATAAAAACGGTTTCTTCCATAATAAACGATTGTATAAGAATTTTTGTCATCTGTTGATCGCGTCTTCACGGGCCACTCGCCATTCTATTAAATATTTTTATGTATTCTGAATGATGAAGTCGAATATGACCCGATTTTACATGCCCATGCACGATTGACATTTAAAAGTGTAACACGCTCGACCAAATCTGGTTTGAGTTCTGAAAGGTTATACAGGATGTTTCCTAAATAAGGCACACCTAGTAAATCTAATCAAATAAAGTCTAAATCCGTGAAGTAACTTCGTCGTGATTAAGTTACATAAATCCATCAACACAAACTTATTCGTTTATATTATTATTAGCATTGTTGAAGTGTGTAAAATGATCGATAAGCGTATAGTTTAGGTTAGGAAAGCAGTATGCCTACGTTAGCAAGTAGAGTTACTCAACTCCATTCTAACTTATTTATTAATTTCAGACCATCAACGGCGTTTCTGAAATAATATGTAACAAAATAAATTATATTTTTTTTGTCTTGTTTATTAATACAACTCAAGTTCGGTTTTAACCTATCGGGTTATATGACCCTCACGTTACTGACGACCTCCGTGGCCCAACGGTTTACTTACACTGTGGACACTGGATGCCAAGGTCCCAGGTTCGATTCCCGGTAGGACCAATTTGAAAATTAACTTTTCTAAATTTGTTCTAGCGTGGGTGTCAAAGGAAGTGCCCCAGAGGGAATTCCGTTGCACTAGTACTCATAGTACACAGAATTCCATAGGTTGAGACAAAGCAATTGATATGGTTGTCTGGCACATTACTTAATTACCAAGAATTAATTACAATCTAGAGCCGCAGCGTAGTGATTTTTTTTCCCGTGTTTAGACTTTACAAAATAGTACTGTGATTACATTCCTTTAGATTGATTGTGTTCACAGGTTTCAGTTGCTTATTCTTAACTTTTTTGCTTCAATTATTAACTTTATCTCGCGACTTTAGCGCGTCCTGCCTGTAAGACCATTTGGCAACCTGACAACATTCAGTGACGTCACGATGGCACGAATGAAATGTAATGTAATCACAAATTACACAAACATTTGTATTTACTTGTTTATTTTCGAAATTTCATCTAAATTCTTCCATGCTGGAGGCAGGAATTTAAATTTGAATAACTCATGTACAGTTAAGAGCACGTCAAGCATGACACTTTGTACTTTGGAACGTTCGTATCGTAAGCGGCATTGAGTTGGATTTAAATCTTAAGTGTCAAATTTGACGTGATCTTGACCCTGTACCTATATCAAAACTGGAACGTAGTAATGTTCACATTACTGCTTGGCAACAGAAATAGGTAAGATAGGCAGTATTTCCCTAGATGAACTCTTTCATAAGAGCCTTTAGTCTGACTAAGTTTATAGCCGAAGAATGTAGTACGAATATAATAAGAGGAAATTTTGACCATTCTAAAATTATTATGTGTTCAAGTGAAATCTGTATTAGTGGCTTTATGAAGAATCTATCTCTAGATTTATTAATATGGATCTTAGTATCATCAAGCCCGCAATAGCAATGACATGAATTTATAATTATGGGCTTAATATCCTAAGACCTGTATTAATAAATCCATCTCAAGTAGACAGAGATCTACATTGAAACAAACCTGCAACTATATGTGTGCATTTAACAATGTGGACAATATGGACTGCAATGTGGACAATATGGACTGCGAGGATATTAATTCCTGATTCGTTTAGTGACTTCACCGCAGTTAAATTGAAAATGCATCATTAATTGCAATGCAAGGTAATGAAATACCAGATTATCACATCCGAATCAAGCTTGCAGGTGTTGCATAATCACATAAAATCAATTACAAGATGATAGACACACAGTGTGCCGAACTTATATATTATAAATTCTTTTGGGTTCTGCACAATTTCATTCTATAATATGCTATATGTAGCTCAAATAAATGACACGTAAACCAAAACTTCACGATTATTTACTTTGGATTATGTTTGGCGAATGTATATTGATTGTTAATCGTTCTGCATTGTTGATTTTAGATTTTTGGACGGAACATATAATCCACATAGGGTTACATCTCACTATGGGTGGACTTGGTGCACCAGGTTCACTTCCTATAATATCGTAATAGATCATTACTAGTACTTTATGATCATTAATTCCAATGTCAATAAAAATTATGTGCTTAGATGTCTTTTTGGAGTCTTCACATTGAGACAATAGTAGACTCATGCTGGACTGGCATATGTGACATCGAAATGTTGGCCTATAACGGAAGAGATAAAGAAGTATACCACTGTGACTGGAAAGAAATCCATTGGGAGAGTACAACGACGCAAAGGATAGCTCGCAAATGAAGACGATGAGATTAAGGGTTGACAGGATACGGAATGGCGATAGTGGAATTACTTGGGAAAATGAAATGTTACAACTCCACGAGGCAGTGCATTTGTTGGATCACGTTGCGATGATGCAACGCGCGATATCGTCGGAATGTGCAATTAAACGCGCGGCATGACGGCTCTTATCGCGACCTTGGCACTGACATTGCACGGGCGTCGCCGCACAACCGCACTGCACAACCCAACTCAAGTTGGTCTCCCCTGTTCCGTTTAATTCTTACATTATAACTAATGTAATAATTTTAGTAACAGTAGAGCTCTTTGTGAAAGAGTTCGACCAGAAAAATACGGCAACTATACTTATTATAACCCAAAAGCAGTGAGAGCATGTTCCGGTTTTGTAAGGCTACTAGTAAAACTACAGGCACTTGACTTTTCTTTTTTGGTGACTTGTCAATTTGTCTCAAGATTGACGGACGCAGCGGTAGTTATTTTAGATCTTTGCGTTTAAAAACGTAATACACTCCATTATAACCGTTATAAATACACGCTTTGTAATAAAGGAGCTATAGTCATGAGCTTAAGAACAATTTCAATTCAAAGAGTCCAGTGTTGCCCAAAATTCTACTCTGGCGTCACGTAGCATATAAATTAGCGCTTATCTCGCATTTCGATTGAAAATGAAACTGCCGTCACGTGCCGTAGTTAATAGTATATCCGTGAGGTGGGTGCCAATGACTGACCTCGGAAGTGCCAGAAAGTGGAATGCAAAACTCCCAATAGGATGAGTGGCCTTTAAAGGACTGCTTTAACACTTGCATTGTTAGTTCTTAATTTGTAGTATAAGCATAAGCTAGACCATTCCTTTTGCTCCCCTTTTAACCGACTTAAAAAAAGGAGGAGGTTCTCAAAAACATACAGTTTTTTTGTATAATAATAATAACGCACACACTCAACATAGCCCCGCACTAGGGAAACCTTTTTTTTTACGGGGGGAAATCAGTGTGTGAAAAAGTGGGGGCTCCCGCGCTAACGGAGGGGCAGGTCAGTTTTCCTCCGACCCGCCCCCCAGACGAGTTAGGCCGTGCAATACAGGCTCCGGAGTCCCTGTCCAGAGCCCGCTGGCCTCACTAGGGGATCAGGCGAGCAGCGAACTTCCTTCGCCTTCTCCCCGTACGTCTGCGCCGAAGCGGTTGACACACGGGACTTCTACTCTTGGTTTCAGGATCACTTTCTTCATTAATAATAATAACGCACACACTCAAAACAGCCCCACACTAAAGAAACACCATAGATATAGGAAAGGAAACCCTGTGTCGCGGGTGCCATGGACACACACATAGACAACCACAAATTACACCCAAACTCGCGAGAGAAATAAATGTAGGCCATACAAATATTTCTCCCGGCCCGGGAATCGAACCTGGAACCTCTACACGGCAGTCCGGCATGGTAACCGTTCGACCACAGAGGCAGTTAAGTATGTATATATGTTACGCGATAACTCCGCCATTTGTGAACCGATTTTGATGATTCTTTTTGTTGGAAAGAGGTTACCTCCATAGTGGTCCCATTTTATTTTGAAGAAAATCATCCACCTCTAAGGGTGGCTGTTCACGCACGAAGATTCATTTTTATAAATAGCGTCTAAATTTTTCTATAAGGAGCAATATTTTAATGGTTGATTTTGCTATTCTCCAATTCGAGGCGTTTTTCTCTCTCAACATATTTTCGAGGAATGAGAACCGATTTTTGTTATCTCCTGTATCAAGTTCCGTATAGTGGCGAACTAGAGGATGAATCCGGGTTTGCGCACTTTCCGGTAACCCATTTCAGTAAAACTTGGCAAATAGATGTAATTCCATGTACTTTTGAGGTCGATTTTTTACTACTCTGTACTGATATTGATATTGATGATAATGTACATAACATTAATATTCTTCGTATTTATGATCGGTGTAAAATTAAAGATATTTGATTTGAAAGAAACAAACCATAGGCCATGGACGTAGGTTTGTGTCCTTCAGAACGAACAAAGAAGTGGAAAACACGCCGTACTTTGGGATGTTTTTGGCACAGGCGCCAAGGTTAAGATACGTTTTCATTAAATAAAAGAGCGGTGGAATATATAAGTATCATATATTTTTAAATGCGACTTAGAAATACTTGACACGCAGGCTTGAAACAAATTTTCCTGTTAGTGTACTGTTGCAATGTATCAATATTGTTTTGTTATCTCTATTCTCGAAGATGATATTTCGAATCATCAAATCTAATTTCTCGTAGTCAATGGCCTTTGTTTTGATTTCCGGTTTCAGGTCTTTTCTACAAGTATAGCAAATCGCTATACGCTATTCGCTGGCACAATGGGCACATTGTACAAATTGCTAGTCTGGCGAATGCTCTACGTGAGTCAAGTACTAAATGCGTATTGGTATTCCCCGCTATCCTTCTCGGTTCTCGGTACGCATTTATTGGGGTTGTGCATACGAAACACCGCACAGTTAGGATTTCATCAAGTTTTCGACACAGGGTAAGTATAGAAAAACTAACAATAATTTAGCCCTTATGCCATTGCATTGTTACTATGTAACGCACCACGTCACATTTATTTGCACTTAAGTATTATACAATAATCTTAAGTCAAATTTGTTCGTCATTCATGAAGAAAAATTTAACGTGCGCTCTTTACTTCAAACTCCTTGTTTCAAACTTATGGGTTTCTAGTGGAACCTCAATACACTACGGCAAATAAGTATGAACACAGAAAGTTTTCGAACCATTTAACTTTCTTTCAAGTTTAGCGACTAAATAAAGTTTGTATATCGGAAAATTGTTTTCAGGATGGAAGCCTATCGCTCGCATGTACTCATGGCAAGCGAGTAGAATATACAAGTGAGTGAACCACGATCACATCTATCCCGAGAGCATGCTAATTCAGTGTCCTCGACGTCCAGTTGTGCGGAATCACAATTCATAAGACTATTTATTTATTTCACTGATGTTATAATCAATATAAATGAGCTTTAGGGTTAGAGAAACGAGATAGAAAAAGAAAAATATGATGCTGTACGTACAAAAGTTGCCTTCGAGTGCACTACTAATTGAGCGAAGAAAATGATCACATTTTTAGCGGTTCTCGTGCAAGCTGCTTCTCCTCAGCTAGTTAACGACGAGCTACTACAAGGCTCAATTTAAATTACCGTGGAACGGAATGGCTCGTATCTAGTTTGTATGTTACGCAATGGAAATAAAGTTCATTATGCAATGGTTATTTGCTTTTATGGTTAATAATTGTAACTTTTTTACATCTTTTTTATAAAACAAAAATGACCTCAAAAGTTCGTGGAATTACATCCGTTTGTCAAGTTTTATTGAAATCGGTTACCGGAAAGTGCGGGAAACCGGATTCATTACCTAGTTTACCACCGTTAGAGGAGGAATATTTTAAATTTAAATGGGACCAATACTGAAGTACATACTCTCTTTCCAACAAAAAAAGAGTCACCAAAATCGGTACTGAGATTATTTTGAAGTCGGTTAAAAATTCGCGTACATTCTGTTCTGCAGTAAAGTAAACTAAGCCTAAAGGAGATTGTCACTATTATCAGAGCCCGACACGCCTTATAATGATCATTGATCTCGTTTGACGTCATTTCATATCCATTATTTTATTTTATACACAAATTCTATTATTTCCTGTAGTAAATAAATTTTATTTAGTGTATTTTTCTTTTTATTCCTTTACTTATTTGAATAATATTCAAAGGTTATATTATACCAATAAAAGCATAACACACCATCAATAATAAAGTAACAAACCTTAAAAAATTTTGAGTCTCAAAATAGATTTAAATACTTTATTTAATATCAAACAGAACGTCGTCACGTTTGACAAAAGCCAAATGGCATATTTAACTGATGCCAAGTACTTACGTTAATTTTTAAATCTATTTTCAGTTACCCAAAAATGTTACTTTTCGATTTTCTTTATTTTATTACTAAGGGTGTGATGTACGCTACAACAGACCTGTCGAAGGATTTTACACAGAATATCTTTGAAATTTACGAATAACAAATGCTCAAGCTATAATTCTCGTGAATACTAGTGCACAATTTCTGATCGCCAATACTTTGTATCTGCACTCCAGAACAGGGTACATTTTGAATAGGCTTTATTTCAATATCCATATCGTAATACGTGCTTATAAGCACATATTGTAGTAGGAATGCGGTGACGTAACAAGTACAATAATATTTTAATATGTGACTTTGAACTTGAGAACTCTCTTATCAAGGTTTCGCCACGCTTTACGCTTGCGCTGCGCCCGCGCCGCTGCACGTGAACAATGGACAAATTTATGATGATAATAACCACGGTTCTACGTAAGATGGATAATGAAATCGTTTACGATATACGCCTTAATATTTGGTAGAAGTCCAAATTTTACTTCCTCTACTTCTAGTCCTTAATTTATATAAATTTAATTATTTTAATTAGCAACCAGCCGTCTGTTTTAGTTTTGCACATTAATATGTTAATTAATTCAATGTAAGGAAATTATAAATACATGCATACACATATATAAATACATGTATGCATACATATTGTGGTCTGATAAGTATGATACCTCCGCATCATACTTATCAGACTACACTACGTAATATTACCATTGTGAAGAGCAATGACGGGATGAACACAAAGAGTTAAGTATTACAATGTTTCAACGCGGTCAAGTTCCCTGTTAAAACCGATGAATTCGCAGGCAAAAGCTCACACAATCACAGTTCATATAAACTACATTACTTAAGCAAGCAATTAAAGTGCTTTAACCAAATCGGCACGTGTAGTTATCGCTGGTGATAACTGCACTCAAGGTTATTAGTCACCGTATTGTTTGAAAATCTATTGTTTATATTTATCATACTTATGTTTGTGTTTAAAGAAAATGGATTTCTTTAAAGTTATAACAAATTTTAAATATATTTCACACCTTGGTATATCGAGTGTGAACTGGCAACCGGTACTATCTCAACTTTGTAAAGATTTAACATTTTAATACCATTTACACTATTTCATACTCAGCAGCGAGTGTTGCAAGAAATTCCATCTCAGATACATTTAATTCAGAATCGATTTCTATTTAACCAGATGCTGTATAAATGATGCAAATAATTCTTTTCTTCATCCTGTAAAATCGTCAAAACTAAGATAGTACTGACGTTGTCAGTTCACAGCCGATATTTTAGCAGGTCAAGAAATGTCACTTTTTGTACTGTAAATATGAACACTACGTAGATGACACAGATACAGGTATCGATATCCAACAAAAAATTTTGACATTTTATACAAAGAATCTTGTAGACTTTGTTGAGACTCTAAGCTTAGCTGTTGATAATAAACAGCAGAGTGACGCAATTTACACAGATTTCAGCAAAGCATTTGATTCAGTGCCCCATGAGATATTATTGCACAAGTTTGAAGGGTGGTTCTCTGCTTAACTGGATTCGATTATATTTAACTGAGCGCAGTTTTTATGTGGTTATTAATGGATATACCTCAGAAAAGTGTGGCATTTCTTCTGGAATACCTCAAGGGTCGCATTTAGCACCTGTATTGTTTAATATGTTTATTAATGATATCCCTGACGTTATTCAGCTTTCTGTTCCATTTTTCTATGCTGATGATTTAAAATTGGTTAAAGTTATAGAGAAAGCTGATGATGCACAACTTCTGGAGCGGGACTTGGACCGTTTGTGCCAGTGGTGCATGGATAACAATACGAGTATGTCTCTTAATCCCTCAAAGTGTTTCTACATACCAATTACAACTGCCTCTGTGGCCCAACGGTTACCATGCCGGACTGCCACGCAGAGGTCCCAGGTTCGATTCCCGGGCCGGGAGAAATAGTTGTATGGCCTACAATTATTTCTCTCGTGAGTTTGGGTGTCATTTGTGGTTGTCTATGTGTGTATCCATGGCACCCACGACACAGGGTTTCCCTAGTGCGGGGCTATGTTGAGTGAGTGCGTTATTATTATTATTATAATTACTCGTAAAGACAACCCATTTAGGTTTGTATACAATATCAATAGTGTTACATGGAGGTCGACAGTATTAGAGATTTGGGCGTGACAATTGATTAAAAACTCACATTTTTGCCTCACATGGAACAAATTATAAAAAAAGCATCTAGGATGCTGGGATTTATAATACGAATTGGCAAAGTCTTTAGAAGGCCATCTACTAGAATTTTGTTATATAATAGTTTTGTAAGGACTATTTTAGAGTATGGGAGTATTGCTTGGAGGCCCCATTATGCGGTTCACTCTCTTAGGTTAGAACGAATTCTGAAAAGGTTCTTATGGCATCTTAGTTATTTACGAGGTTTGGGTAAAAAGAGTGTCTCGTACGACACCCGTCTCAAGTTCTTCAAAATATCTCCTTTATCTTTGCGACGTGAAATGCTTGATCTAGTATTCTTATATAAACTAATTAATAATAAAATTAATAGTCCGCAACTTCTCTCTAAAATACAGTTTAAAATACCCTCTCGTCTACCAAGATATCACGTAAATCTTTTTCACCCCCCATTGCGCAAAAGTATCCTCGGTTCAAATTCTACGTTTGCTCGATTTGCCAGGCTCGTCAATGCTCTACCTCTTGAAATGGATATCTTCGCAGTCTCATTGCCTCGCTTCAGGAAGTCAATATTGCAGTTTTTGACTTATAAATGAATATTATTTGTAATGTATATTATATTTATTTTATAATTTAATTTGTTAATACAGTAAACATATGTAATATAAGTACAGTAAAAAAAAGAACAGTAAATTAATAATAATTGTCTTAACTTTCATACTCTCATCATGGCATGTTCACCTGTAATTAATTGGTTAAGCATTTTAACTGTAACACCCCGTCGAATGTGTGTAAAATATTGTTGTAACCGAATGTATTAAGCGTTGGTGAATTTAAATAAATAAATATCTCAGTGTACTTCAAAGTATGTTTTTCTACAAGCAATCAGTAATGGGTAATTTTACATTCATCAATCATTCGAAATGAAATGTATGTGCATATTTCTTACCTAGTCTTATTTTTATTACGGCGGGACGAACAAGTGCGCCTGGTCGTAATCCATACGCCTATCCAACAAATAACAGTCGCAGTGCCGCATGCCACTGAGAGCTTCAAATCGCAAAGATCTGAGGTGCACTGTTACTGCGCTTGTCACCCTTTTTCTATGATACCAAATGACGGAACGAACAAGTCGTGCGCCTGGTGGTAAGCGACACGCCTGTCCATAACATAACCCTGAGACATAAAGTTGACAAGTCCCATGTGCCTATAATTTCACCAGCACCCATAACCTTCAAAGCCGAAACGCAGTAATGTTCACATTACTGCTTACTTACTGCTGGCGGTAGAAATAGATGTAGAGGCAGCACTTGTTTATTAGGCAGACTTGTAGCCTGAACGGTACAACTTGGGCCTTTTCAAGACGAGGGTGAATAGGTTAAAAAACTTTCCAGGACGAACCCTTTCACAAGGAGTTCTACTGCTACTAAAGTCGTTCCATTTTGATATACGCCCGTTTATTGTTGTCGTGTGCGCTATTAAGGCTATTGTTGTGGCCTTTTTAACTATATCCTCAATTCGATTAAAATTTTTACGTCAAGGTCTACTTTCCCGCGTCTTCATATAAATTTGCTCTATCAATTCGAAACACTTTATTTATAAGGAATAGGAATTTTAAGATTTTTTTCATAAATATTGATCCTTGTTACAATCTTTATCTGATGATCCATTAATAATACAGGACTAACCAGTCGCTATAAAGAAGAGTGTTCATAACATTCATACCTAAAATAGTTTGCAACTTACTTGGAAATTAACCCGTGTCGAAGTAAATCGAAGGCCCTATCACACAAGCAGTTTTGATCACAAGTTTGACTTATTTTGACACTTTCACCTCATATACGATGATAGTCAGGATTCCAAAACGTACGAAAGGCTGTATGTACGAAAATCAATAACTATGTACGGTGAAAGATGGGTGAGACACAGTTAAAATGTAATAATAATATGAACTTATACAAACGTACTTTTTCCCATTAGAACGTGAAACTTAGACGCCGTTCACACACGAGTTTTTATATTTGGTCTGTGTTTCAAAATGCCAAGATTTCTTTTACGTCTAAGAGAGAGACAGAAATTTAAAAAAAATTTAAGCATTCCATGGTCAAAGTAGAAAATCTTATTTAGTTTCATTTTATTCATGCACCAACTGTTATAAAATTTGATATGAAGATACCACAGTTTACCCAAAAATAGAATTGGAAAGATTTTTTTTACGCTAGGGAAAAATAATAATAAAATAATAAACGCACACACTCACAGCCCCGCAGTAGGGAAATCCAGTGTCGCGGGTGCCGTGGACACACATAGACAACCACAAATTAAACTCAAACACGAGAGAAATAAATGTAGGCCATACAAATATTTCTCCCGGCTCAGGAAACGAACCCGGGATCTTTGCGCATACACAACACCAATGCGCGGAGTGTCGTGGAGTAAGTAGTTTAAAATTCAAAACAAAATATCATGAGAAATATTCATCAGTTTCTTGGCACTTTTATTGAAAATTATAAAGATTATATTTATATTATTCATATCATCATTTTTTTTAATTAGATTTTTATAGAAAATTTTATTATTGCTACGGAGACCGTTAAAGTACAGTCAACACCACATCAAGTTATACACTATTGTTCAAATATCACCTACAGTGCAACGGAGTAATATCTGTCGATGTGTAAGCTTGGTGTGAGGCCGTCTACTTTAACGATCTCCGTGGCAATAGTGAAACTTTCTAAAATAGCTTTTTTTATAGATCTTACAAAATGTTAACTAGATTAGATCTATTACGAGAGTGGAATGCAACCAAGGAAAATTGCGTAACAGCTACGGAACTCTGTCATTGTTATTATTAACCGACTTCAAAAAAGGAGGAGGTTCTCAATACGACTATGTTCTTTTTTTTCTTTTTTTTTGTATGTATGTTACGCGATAACTCCGATATTTATGAACCGATTTTCATGATTCTTTTTTTGTTGGAAAGGGGGTACTTAAATAGTGGTCCCATTTCATTTTGAAGAAAATCATCCACCTCGAATGGTGGCTGTTCACGCATCAAGATTCATTTTTATAAATAGCGCCTAACTTTAATTTAGGAGCAATTACTTTAATGGTTGATTTTGCTATTTCTCCAATTCAAGGCGTTTTTCTCTCAATATACTTTGTGTAGTGTCGCAGTGGGAACCTATTTTTATTATCTCCAGTGTCAAGTCCTATATACTGGCGAACTAGGGGATATTTCAATAAAACTTAGCAAATAGACGTAATTCCACGTACTTATGAGGTCGGTTTTTTTAGTACTCTGTACTGAGATTATTTGTTATATTATTGTGTTGTAAATAGAGTCATTATTTTAGCAATATTGAAAAACGGACAGGACGTAATATTATTATAGTATGATCATGCATATTAGTCTATCGTTCCTCTTAAGGCGAGGATTTTTGACGCTAGCGTACATTTGAGGAGGTGAGGTGTGGGGGGTCCTCCCCTCGCGTCTCACAACCCACGCGCTGGAATTCGTTCTAACATGTAAACTAAAGATCATTGTATAACTAACCTGCAGACAAAAAAAAGGGCACAGTTTGTAAACATTCGTGCATAAACAATAACAGAAAATTAATCAAAAGGCAAGTAGAATTCGTAGAGAAAGAAAAATTCAAATGTTTGTTTGCTTTAGAAACTTACTGGAAAAAAAAACTTGAAGAAGAAGCCTTTAAAACTCGGAAGTTAAACGTTCCAGGAAAGTATAAGAGAAGTTTTTAAAGAACAAACACGTGCGTGCTTCGAGAAAGTACAATCAACGTGTTTTCCAAATTTTAAGGTAGGTAGATTGGTACTACAAGTAAGAAAAATCATTAAGTGATAAACAAAATTGAAAATAAATAGGAACTTATTCATCACATACAGGATTGATTATAAATAATCGTCTTTTCATATGTTTAATACTAATATAAAAGGAGACTCCCGTCATTATTGTTGTCAAAATGTAAACTGGTGTAAAAATAGATTAAAATTGCATGGAACTAATGTGAATAAATATAACATGTTAAGGTGACAATTTGTTATATATTATAGTTTCAGCACATCTCTGTTTTTCAGTCTCCGCCTTTGTTTCCTGTTGGACATTATCGGAAACGTCTTCTAAATAAAACAGAACGTACCTGTATACGAGTATATGGAGTTTAATTAGATATAACAAGTACATACGTTTTGTACTTCATGAAATTTCCCAATTGTCCCATGTTGCACATGACTGACCGATAATCTAACAAAGCAAGTTGCTGAAAAGATTTAAATTAACTACTAATTACAATACTGCCCTTTATCAAAGCAAAATTACAACAACGTATTAATTAAGATTAAGACTAGGTTTTGATTGTAATGAATATTATGATGTTTTAAATAAATACAAATAAAATAAAATTTTTCTTTTTTTGTATAAACGCATTAATAATTTAACATTACCTTACATGCAGACTACTTTTTGTCACAAAAATAAATCTTAAACGAGGTCAAAGTTTGTATGGACAAATAATAAAATGAAAATTAGTATAGTACAGTAGGGCTACTCGAACTACTTATTCTACGCAGACCAAGACGCGGGCACCAGCTAATTACTGTATAAAGACCAACGCACACATTAACAGCGGTAGACAGAATGGTAGACAACTTATCTTTACTATTACACGCTACAACTTACGCTATGAATGTAGTGATGTAAATTGAATAAATAAATTAATTAAGCATTACAGTTTACATTGGTACTTCGTGCAAGGGGTAAACTTCTCCAACTTTCTCGGTGTACTAGGGAAACCCTACCACTGGAGGTCTTGTTAGTATTGCCGCATTTTCCAGTAATAGAATAATGTGTGCACAGAAACGTGATTTGTTTACGACTTTGACGGGTATGAGGGTTGAAATATTCACGAATAGCGGGGATCACGCATTTTCCTCGTTACACATTTTAAAAATTTTCAAATTGGAAAAGAAAAATTTTGTTTCATTTTTTGTGCAATAAAAAATGACAATTTGGCAAATTTAATTCCACAGTTTAATAAATTCAGAAAGACAACCTTTCGCTATCGATATTCGAAGATTGCTTTATGGATGAAGTTGAATTTAATTATTATGAAGGAAATAAGTGACTCATTTTGAAGGAAAATTTATCGTAGTAGAATACTGAAACAAAAAGCACAAAGGGCACCGTTGTTCACAATATTGTTCCCGAGGTAGCGGCTTAAGATGCAGCGGGGAGTGAAGGGAACGCGGGACGGTGAACTGCGCCGGCGGCGGCGTCGGTCGTCGACCCGGTCGCTGACCGCGGGCGCAGGGCACGCCCTTCGCGATCGCACTGTGCCTTGACTTTCAGGATAGACAGATAATATGAACAGATGTGCCTAAAAGCCTGGGTATTAAGGACTTTGCCTTCAAAACTAATTTATCAAGGGCGACGGAATGAATAGTATATAGCTACAGAGACATGTCTCTGAACGATTTCAGTTTTTTTACGCACGTTACAATTTCAGTTTTTGCTACGTAGGTGCCGATGATCGACATTTTAAGGTAAGTGTGTCTTTAAATATGAAATAACTTTTTGTTTTTAAACATGCATGGGTATATCAACAGTGATTAGGGTACTTGACAGATATAATTACCAACAACTATTATGCTGTAGTACGTTTCATAAAAAAGGTATTATAATTATTACTAAAGAAACCTAAACTAGAATTTCTCTAAATCTCCAGTAATGAACACAAAAAATCCACTAATTAACTAACCAGTAGTCGACATTCACAATAATGAACACTCTGTAATTAACACACGAAAAAGAAACGTGTTACTATGATTGATAATTTTGTCATAAATCTTTTTAGACATGAATTTAAAAAAAGATGCCGAATAGTGGTGCTTGTCGGTTACTGGCGCCACCACCTTAATACCTAAACGAAGATTTGCTATCAATTGTATAAAATTTAGTATTTTTCGAAGTTTTTCAATAGGGCAACTACTGCCATATACCTAATTTCTAATCTCATAGATATTTTATAATTTCTAAACCCATCGACTGATCAAATGAATTCTCAAATACAATTACGGTAGTGCAAGCGACACTCAGAGATGAATGTTAATTTTCGATTCTCTCCCAAACAAGATACAAAAATTTGCAACATTATTGATGTTACGGAAACCACAGTGTGCTTTGGCTACATTAGGCCAAGTTCATACGATCT